>NC_056725.1:1883158570-1883393570 GCF_019279795.1 Protopterus annectens | reverse complement strand
CTACAATTACTGACTGGAAGTTAAAAAGGAATGCATTTAAACATTAGCATGTATTAAAAGACTCTTGGCATTTTTAGGATGTTAGCTTGTGTATTTAAATGAAGTGATTTTGTAACCACTGACATTATGGAATTATTTTACACTATCCCACAGGAGACAGGTCTTGACCGGTTTGGTGATGTAAGCAGGGACACTTGCCCCAGGATTTAATAAAGTCCATGTAGGCACAGTGTAGACCCTACACAGAATGTTTCCAAGTACACAGCCACAGTTCCCTCTCTTCAGCATGCCATGAATATTAATATTGGTGCACTGCCAAGGGAGAGCCAAAGAACATGGATATCGAATCAATGTAGGTAGATATGTAGTAGCTACCCATGGCTGCGGACAAGTGTGAGGCTCTCTGCAATGCTCTCTGCCACTGTCACAATGTTGCAAAGTGTGTCAACTGTATAATATGTCATTTTTATGATAACGGTTATGATTCTTGTAATTTGTTTTTTTTTTTTTTACTGCATGTTTGCACAGAGTGCAGCAATGCAAGCTGTGCTCACATATAGACAGCTGACACCTGGCAGACATCTAAAAAATAGAATCTGGCTGTAATTAATTATCATAATAAAGCTATTATTTTTCTTTATTTTGTTTTTGGTTTTGGTTTATTTTTTGTTTGAGTGGTGCTGTGCAGAGAGCAGCAAAGCCAAGTGGAGCTCATACATACATACATGGCTGACACCTGCCAGACATCTAAAAATGGAAACCAAATCTAATTGATTATTTAATTATAGTTGTGTTTAAGCATGTTTGTAGTCTAGTAGTATATGTTAAGGTAGACTAGTTTTTATAACATTCAACTAACTACATGGGTAGAATTATGGTCTTATGTGTAGTAGATCCTGGGTTTGAGTCCATAATAGGCAGAATATGTCTGTAAATGAATGTACTATTGTTCTTTAATTTCATTAAACTATTGCGAATTTTAGCATTGCTGCACTTTGCTAAGCACTGCTCATTCATGCTAAGCAGTGCATAAACATGCTAAAGGCTACCAATGTTTGCATGGTGCTAAGCCTTGCTAAAACCACTGCTCTGTGAGATTTTGCACTGCTTGGCTATGCTTAGCTGGTTTGTGTGCTACTAAGCAATGCAGCGCTTTTTTGAATGTTGCTAAATGATGTGTAAGGGCAAGAAAACAGCCTATATCAAGCCCAATAGGTGGGAATCCTGCTTCATTAATTGGAATTCAATCTAATGTTGGTATGGCTGGCTATGTTGATGAAAGTGTGTGCCTTCAGGTGCTTAGATGGGGTATTCAGGAGTCCAGGGTCATGGTCAGGCTCCTTGTTAAAAAACATGAACCCCAGCTGATGTACGGTGGATTCCAGGGCTATGAGTGTAAGGCAGAGGCCTGGGACCATTTATCTAGGGAACTAACCAGTGCTACTGGTATCCACTACACCGGTGAGCAGTGTCATCACCACCATGATGACCTGTAAAGGAGAAAGAGGGGAACCTTGGACACCTTTGTCCAAGAGGCAAGACCAGGGAATGCCCCACAAATGTGTAAGTAATTATACCTCTTGTTTTACCAGTATGCAAGCTGAATGTCTGCAAAACTAGTATGCATACTAGTGTGTTTCTCTTCCTACAGCTGCAGCTGAGAGGTCTCATAATGTTGGGGCTCATGCAGGGCACCTAGCCAGTTTGCACTGTGAGCATGGTAAGTATGGATTTAGTATGCCAACTGTATTGCAATAAGCAAGAAAGAGTAAAGCATTTACTGCAGTAAAGTATACACAAGAAAAACTGTAGTACAATAAATGGGCATGTAGAACTGTAGTGCAATAAATAGGCCATTAGAGCTGTAGAGCTGTAGTGCAACAAATGAACAGTAAGAACTATATTTCATTAAAGTAATAACAATACCAATAATAGTAAATAAAATGTTTTTCAGCAAGATTGTGTTATCAAAACCATTGCAGTAGAGCTGTATGCATTGATTGTCTATGGTAAGGTTGCTGCAGTCAAGTGTAACACTGTAATAGCTGTAGCCAGCAAATCTAATGGCCTGCAAACTGTATTGCTTAACTCATAGTATTGTCCATGGCAGTCTTCAGGCCAGTAGAAGTCACATAATATTCTCTCTTCCTCAGACATCTGGTAATAAAGGTATATGGGAGAGGTAGCCCATCCATGGGCGGATATTGTGTGTGGACTGCACAGACATTTCAAACCAATAACAGTAAAATATGTTCACTGACATTGTTGATCCTAAACTACATTTTTTTCATATATGCAGTATAGATGTATTCTATGCATATGAATTCTACTGCACTGCAGTCTATTATAACACTGTAATAGTACTAGAATGCTAGATGAATGTCTTGTAACTTGTATTGCTCAGTTCATAGCATAGTTCCAGGTGATCTCCAGGCAAATATCAGTCACTCAGTAGTCAGCAGTGACTCAGTAGCTCAGTCTGTTAAATGCTTTTTAATCAGTATATTTTTTCACACACAGTCCTGGGTTTGAATCCAGAGGTATATAGCACTAAATGTTCAGTATCCATTACATAATGCTTACATTTTGTCTCTCAACAGGAACACAACAAATATATGGGTAAGGTAGCCCACATTATGAGCAGATATTGTGTTTAGATTTCACAGAATGTTAACATCAAAACTAAGAATATGTTCATCAGCATTGTTGATTCAGAAATAAAGTTGCTGCAGTCAATTATTACATTATTTGCAGATGTCTCCTACAGTCACAGCTATTGGGTTCTGCTCCCATACCTGCCAACTAAGGCACGGTGGCTGTCTAATTTACTTGCTGTACACAAACATACCTCTCAAGTGTCACAATTTCTCATAATGTAATTAAAACTGCCTAATCCATCTGTCACACGATTAGCAGAAACATTATTAACTGGTATACAGTGTATTACCAAATCCATTTACAGAACACCTGGGTAGTTATTTAAGTCCACATTATGTGAAACTGTTCTGTGTAGTGGTGTATCTGCATTTGTTACTGCTTGGCCTATACTGACCCATGCTAACAGCTTGAGAGGTAAGTGCATGCTACATCAGTTATAGGACAATTGCAGTCACTGTACTCAAACCTGACACTACACACCTGTAGAGTATATATTTCAGTATTTTCAGGGATGTAATCTCTGAGATCAGTAATGGAATGTTTCTCTCTCTCTCCCCACCCATTAAATTAATTTATTTATTACTGTTATTTATTATGATTTAATATACACACTTTGTTAAATTAACTATATTTTGGAAAATGTGTTTCATTATTTTTACGTTTTATTATGATTTAATAATAACATATTTTGTTAAACTAACTATATTTTGAAAAATGTGGTTGATTATTGTTATGTTTTATTATGATGCAGTATTAACATATTTGTTAAACTAACTGTTTTGTTGGCCCTGTTGTTTACTATGTGCTGACATGCTGTTACCATACTGGCTGTTATGTTACTTAATGTTGAGTTGCACATAATATACATTAATATGTATTTGAATGAATAAATATGATGTTCGATTCTGTTAATACTAGCATTGGTTTGGTTATTACTAACCATAACTTATTGCTATACCTCATTTACCACAGCACGTCAAGGCAGGCTGGCTCCAGTTGATCCCCCTACCTTACCTCAACTGGCCATATCACTGGGCCCCAGCATGTCTGGGACCCAGACCAATGGCGCCCTTTCTGCTGCCTCTGCACTACCTGTGGTGTTGGGTAGTACTGCCCCAGGGGACAGGTCCCGGCCCTCCTCTGGGAATGGTGGTGGAGGGGGTGTTGTCACCCATGCAGAGATGCTAATCTTATTGCGCAGGATAGTCCACCATGGCTATGACCACCTCCTGTGCCAGTCTGAGTGCATGCTGGCCAACCTGGTGGGGCAGTCTTACACTTGTGTCCAACCTCCAGCAGAGCCACCCTCGGGGTAGTGTTGACAGTCCCATGGGTGGGGATGTGAGTCACACTGGTGCCGTCTGGAGGCACATGAGACTCAGATTCTACAACACCCTCCCTATCCAAGGTGTTCACCCCCTTCATGTGTCACACACCGCCCCTGTCTGCTGTCTTGTCTGTTTGCAAATGCATCCTCACCTAGCCAGCTTACCTCCCCCACATGTACATATGTCTCTTCCCCAACATTTCACTCTCACCTTAAAAAAATGGGCACCTGTCCCAAAATAATATATATTGCTCCACACATAGCTCTCCATTTCACACACATGTTCACTGGACACATGTAATTCAGTTCATTTAGCTTGACAATGCAGTTATGTTGTCCTCACCCCTCTCTGCAGGTTTGAGAATCCAAATTCATCTACAAATCTGTCAAAGTTGACAGTTGTTTCTGTACAAGAAATGGATAGCTATGGTTCTTTCCTACACCCTTCCTGCACATCCCCCCAGGCCTTTAGCTATGTTTTTCCCTCTGCTTGCCCCCATTTCACCACTTTCCTATCTCCCCTTTACAAGAGGGTCTAACACAAACAAATGACTGGCACCAAAGTCATGGATTAAAACTCAATGCCAAGAAATGCATTATAGTACCTTTTGATAACAGCCACACAAAGCTAATTACTCTATTGATAAGGCACCCCTAAGAGTTGATCTGGTAGTCTGGGATCTGTGAACATACATAGACAGTAATCTGACCTTTGCCAAAGTGGCAAGAAAATCATTCTATGTCACCCAACTTAAAAGTAAGATCATGGCATGCAGGTTCAAGGAAGTCATAGTGCCCCTTTATTTGGCCCTTATTAGACCCATCTTTGAGTATAATGCCTCCCTTCGGCATGTACCTGACCAGACACATGCAACAGCTGGAACACCCATGATGGTTCTTTACCAAGAGAATCTAGGATATAAGCACATTGTCCTATACAGATCACCTTAAAGCCCTGTCTCTGTACTTGTCTCCTACAGGTTACTGAGAGATGATCTATGCCTGGCATAAAAGGCATCCTCAAATCCATCTCTGATAGACCTTTTCCACAATTGCAAAACAAACATCTGCATCAGAACCACTAGATCAAAGGATTTAAATTTTGCTTTGTGACATAAATAAGACATGTTGGAGAGACAAGCATGTGCCTCAGAGGATCCCCATATTCTGGAACAAGCTCTCCAGCCATGTGAAGCAGAGTCTACCCCTAATCCTATTTAAGTGTAACCTGGAACAATGGATGGAAAATTGTAAATTTATCCTGGGTCTGGCCCTCATCTCTCTGACAGACAAAGGCAGGCAACAATGCCTAGACTAACTTAGTCCCCCCACACGCAACCCATAGAAACTTCCTAAGTAACATATCACCTCCTAATAAAAGTCCATGATACACTGGAACACAAGTCGGTTGGATTGCACATTTAGGTTTAAAAAGATCCTGGTGGTAGTTAGCCTAGTATACACCTATGCACCTATGAACCTATAATCCTTTCCTGCCAAATTTTATGCACATGTGAATAGCTGCATAGATGCATCTGCCCCCCCCCCAAGTAAAAACAATACCAAATTCAAAAATAAACCCCAATGGTTGAACCCAAATATAAACAGGCTCTATAATAAAAAAAAATCTCATTGCAAGTAAAAATAAATGCAACTCTCAAGGTGCAAAAAAGCTCTTGTTAAACTTAGCAGTAAACTCTGGCCCCTGATCAAATCAAAACATTGATACCTAGGCAAAGGACAACCACAAAGCCTTATTTAACAACATTAAACACTTTAAAAACAATGCCCAGCACTGTGCAGAGCTAATAGTAAATATTACATATACAGACCCAGAGCACATAGCCACTCTACTTGCAGATAAATGTTGCTCTAGCTTCACCAATCAGACCTCTCAACTGTCCCTGATTTTCAGGGACATCCCTGATTCTGACTCAAATTTTAGCTGTGTCCCTCTTAATCCCTCCTAAAACTGGTGACTTTTGGAGGAAAGTTGGTGAATTTAACTTAATGAATAATGGCAATAATTAAGAATTGTAGATTTCTTTTACCTCACAAAATGTACATTAATTCATATGCTGTGATTCTGCGAATGCCTCAAGTTAATAGCACAACTATTTTAAAAGTGTCCCTGATTGTACCTGATTTTTTCTGGCTTTGTCCTTGATTCTGTTGAAATTTATCCCTGATTGGTTTAGAGGTATGTTCACCATCCACACATTCCTCTGTTTCATACACAAATGTATACCCTCTCATATCTCCCATGAACAAGTCCTCAAGGTACTATCCAAAGTCAGGAAGACTGCTTCTATGGAGCTGACCAACATGCAGAGCTGCGTAGTGGAAAGCCTGAAACAAAGCCTGTCAGACCCCCTACAGAATCTATTCAGTGTCAGCCTCTAAAAAGGCTTTGTACTGGATGTATGGAGGACAACAACAGTCATTACCTTGCACAAAGATGGGGCATCAATAAAGCCAGGAAATTATAATCCATTAGTTTCATCAGCCTTATCTGTGAAGCTAAGGAAAGGATCATTGTGGAATTAATTAATAAGGATACAGGTAATCTACAAACGCTCAACTCAAGCCAGCTTGGATTTATTAAGAGCAGATACTGCCTACTTAACCTGGCTGACTCCTTTGAAAAGGTTATGGAAGCAATGGATGACAGCAAATCAATGCACATTTCATATCTAGACCTTGCAAAGACATTCAACACCATCCCGTACTCAGGCATTGTAGATACATTATCCCAGCTAAATTTTAATCCCCATTGGCTAGCAAATTGGATCAAAAATAGATTCCAGGAAATTAGGGTGGCTTGCTCTACCTCCCCCAGAAGACCTGTCACTAGCAGTTTTGCCCCAGGGTTCAATCCTTGGTAAACTTCTCTTTGGCATTTGCTTCTTGGAGGACAAAGCTACTGTTAAGGGTTTATGGCTGACCAAGTTTGCAGATGACTGCAAACTTAGTGTCATCATAAACTCTCCACAGGTCACCAAGATCCACCAAGAAGACCTTTCTCAAACCAAGAGCTGGTGTCAAAATTATGAACTAAAGCAGGGTGCTAAGAAATATAAGATAACACCCTTTGCCAAGAAAGAAGTCTCTTGTAACTATAATATTGATAACACACCCCAGAAAATGTATCCATTAGTTAGGGAAGTGGGGACCTATGCAGACAATAAACTGTATTTTGATCACCATGTAGCCTTTCATTGGTCCTGATTGGGGTGTGGACTAACTGACCTAGAGAGTTTGCATTGATGAAGTCCAGAGATGTTATCATTCCACTGTATTCCACACTAATCAGGCTGATGTTATTGAGTATAATTCTCCATTTTGGTATGTACCTCGTCAAATATTTGACACAACTCAAATACCCACAACACTTTCTTACTGAGAAAATCAAGGGCCTAAATCATAAAAACTATGCAGACCATTTCAAAGCTTTATTCTTTTTCTTCCTGTCATACAAACTACTGAGGGGAGATATCTGTCCCACTTGGAGAGCCTCAAAAGACCCTATCCTCACAAATCTCCTGCACATGCACATGTCCACTGGAGGCATAAACACCTGCTCAAGAGATCTAAATGTCTTTTGTAACATAAATAAAATATATTGGAGGGATAGATGTATATCAACAAGAATACCATTATGGTATTGTGGAATTGTCTTCCTTCCAAGGAAAGTACTCCTCTTACACTATTTAAACATAATATGGATAAATGGATGGATGACTATCAATTCATCCCTGGTTTAGCACCCTTGTCCTTCATAGATAGGGGCAATATATACATACTCTGCTCATGTCGGGGTTATATGTACTTAAAATATAAGGACACAGATTTTAGGCAAAGTCATGAAGACAAAATTTAAAGGTCATACTGTTAAATGCTAGGAGTCTTAGCATGAAACTGCACTAATTGCAATCAGTCACTGAAACCTGGTTCAAAGCTGCGGAGAGCACCTCAGCCTTACCAGGTTACTCATCCTAACATACTTTCATACCCCAAATGGAGGGTTACAAAGCCAAAGGAAGTGGAGTTTAAATATTTGTCAAAGACATACACACCTTCAGGCTGGTCAAACAGTAAGCATGCACAGGAGACACTCTAAGTGCAGTTGACTATTGACAAAACACCTATTCAAATCATAACTAGCTACAGATCCCGAATAATGACTCAGGACACTCACTCCACCTATCTGGTCTTACTTGAATCCACTAAGATTCAACCCCGTACCCTGAACCTGGGTGACTTTAACTACCCAACCATAGAGTGAAAGACCTATTCTAGCCCAAACATGAATGCCGAGAAATTCCTCAACTTCATCAATGCCAGTGCATTGGATCAGCTGGTCAACACACCCACGAGTGGTGAAAATATCCTAGACCTGGTACTAACCAACATGAGTAGCTACTGTAGCACTCCTAGAGTGCCATCTTCCTTGGTAAGAACTGACCATAAAGCGATCACTTTCAAAGTCACCATCAATGGTGACCGTTCCATTGCCAGGGTAAAACAAAAAAAAAAAACTTTTCCAAAGCTGACTACAATCTCCTGAGAGCAGGTATAAGCAGCTTCACAGCCACTGTCCCTTCAGTTGGAACTAGCACTAATGTCCAAGCCTACACCAAAAAAATATAAGAGCACCTACATTGCTGCATTGTCTCAGCAATACCTGACAGAACCAAATCATCTGGTGGGCAGCAGTAATAAACAAACTCTATAATAAAAGGAAAAAAAAATGCTGTCCAGGACCAAGATGGAGCAGGTGCCAAGTTGGAAGCAATCTCTCCTTTGTCTGAGCAAGCAAATAAGGTCACTGCTGAAATCCTCTAAGGTTAACTTAGAGTCCACATTGACCACATCCACTAAGGACAATCACAAGGCCTTCTTCACATACATCTGCAGTATCAAAGGTACCACCAAAATCTGGTCTGAACTGGTGGCCAAGAATACCACATACACAAGTGCCATAGATATAGTCAACCTGCTGGCAGACAGGTTCAGTGAAAACTTCACCCCCTGTCCCCCCATCAGTAAACCAGGAAATCCCCAGCACCTGCCCCCCCTCCTCTTCACCAGGGAGCAGGTCTTTAATCCCCTCTTAAAGGCAAAAAATACAGCATCCATGGGACCTGACAACATCCTTGGCTGCATCCTACATGAACTCAGACATGAGCTCTCAGCACCATTAGGCACCATATTCAACCAAAGCCTGAGCACCGGCTTCATCCCAGCAGAATGAAGGGCAGCCACTGTCATCCCTCTACACAAAGGTTGAGTGTCCACCAATCCAGTAAATTATAGGCCCATCAGCCTAACTATCCTGATCTGCAAGGCCATGGAACACATTATCATATACCTTATAAACAAGGACATTGGCAACCACCAGATACCTGACCCCACACAGTTTGGTTTTGTCAAAGGGAGATCATAGTTGTTAAACTTGGTCGACTTCTTTGAAACAGTCACCAAAGCCATGGATGAAGGGAAGATGGTGCACGCCACCTACCTGGACCTAGCCAAAGCCTTTGACACTATTCCTCACTCAAACATAATAGATAAACTCTCCCAGTTAGGCATCAATCCATATGTTACCAGATGGGTAGTTAACTGGCTGACTGATATAACCCACTCAGTCAAAATAGGGGAAGCCATCTCTAGTAGTAGACCTTTAATGAGTGGTGTACCTCAAGGATTGGTCTTGTGGCCTCTTCTGCTTGAGATATACTTTTCTGAGGTGCAAGCCAAAACCAGTGGTCTGTGGCTGACCAAGTTTGCAGATTACTGCAAGGTGGGCACTGTCTTAAATTCCCCTAGTGATATGAACATTCTCCAAGACTCCAAGAGGGCCTTACCCAAACTAAAGACTGATGCCAGAAGCATGGCCTCAAACTGAATGCCAAGAAATGCATCATTATCCCCCTTTGGGGAAAATGGCATCCCCACTAATTATTACATCAGTAACAATGTACTAAGCATGCAATCAGTTGTGATCGACTCGGGGACTTGATAGCAACCTGACTTTTGACCACCATGTTGCCTCCATTGTATGGAAGGCTTTCTGCATGGCCCAGCTCATACGTAAGGGTATGTCATCCAGCAACAAGGTCATAACATCCCTGTACTCTTCCCTTATCAGACCCATTATCGAGTGCAATGCCCTTTTTGGCATGTGGTTCCTGACCAAGAAAATCCAAGGTGTCAAACACCTACAGATAGGCTAAAAGCCCTGTCTCTCTACTCAGTCTCATACAGACTGCTCAAAGGTGACATGTTTCTGGCATACATGGCATCTCAGACCCAGCCTTGATGGAGTTGCTGCATACCTGTAAGTCAAACACCACTCATGCAATCCGCATGCAAGGCCTCAACCTGGTCTGTGATATTAACAGAACTTGTTGGCAGGATAGAGGTGTGTCCCAAAGACTCACCCATCTGTGGAATAGACTCCCTCTCCATGTCAAGCAGAGTACCTCACATCTTTAAGAGGAACCTGGACAACTGGATGTGAAACAGAAAATTCACCCCTGGGATCCCACTTGTATCCCTGCTGGACAGGGGAAACAGGTGCTGACTTTGCGAGAACATGGGAGAAAAATCTTGGCTAGACATATAAGGGCCTCCGGGCCAATAGCCTAGCATTTCCCTATGAACCTATGAACCTATAAAAACATCATGGAAATGTATGTGTAGGCATCTCAGGTTCATCACAGATAAATAGCCTAGTAAATACTCATGAACCTATGAACCTAAATGGCAGGTTTAATTAATTTTCTTCTGATGCTGTTCAGTATGACAGACCTACATTTGTGTAAATCATGCAGGTGCTGTAACAACACAAATGATGGAAATCTCATGCATGTATGTATTTTCTTTTTTTTTTAAATGTCCTGTTGTGTACAAATAGGTCGGAAAGTTGTCAAGTGCTAAGCTGTTGATATATGCTGTATCCTACAATTTGTTTGTGTCTTTCAGCTTTTCCCGGTTAGGGGTCGCCACAGCGGAACTCCGGTCCACTAATGTTGGCAGTTGATTTTTATGTACCGGCTTTCCAGGCCTGACACACAACCTTCAATGAAGGTATGCCCATTCACGCATGTCTCCACGCAGAAGACGCTCTAGCTGAGAATCGAACCGGACAGCGTCTTACTGTGAGGCGACAATGTTACCGCAGCACCACCACCGCTGTAAGTCACAAAATTAGAAGTGGCACTTCTTTTCTGAATGCTGGCAAAATCCAATTCTTTATTATGTTTTCCTATATATAAGTGTTACAAACAATGAAGCAAATAACATAGGTGAGATAGAAACATGCCATTACAGTTATTATTATGTTTATTATACCAAAATGAAAACTGGAGCCATGGGTTTTATTCCCTTCATTGTTCAGCTGCATGCAGCCAAAGCTCAACAATTCACTTCACTTGTTTGCATTGCCATTTAACCCCTGAGTAAGAAGACTTATGGTATCAACAGACACACGTGGTTTTGAAATAAAATAATAATAGCTGTCTTCTACAGCTCTTTTCTAGTATATTACAGAGCATGCCCAAGAATTTAGTCTAATGGGCAGCTGTTTTAAGTACTTTAAGTGATATTAACAGTACTGGCTTAAAGGTGATGATACCACTTATGTCTGATGTGATGCAACATCTCTTGAACAATAATGTTTGCAATTTTAATAAATTATTAATAAATAGGTTTTTACTTAAAAAATAGTACTGATAAGACCATATTTCTATCTCAAATGTAACTTTCTACACAAAACAAGACAAATACATGAATGCTTGAGCTTGGAAGACCTGATAGTAAATGAAAACTGAAGGTCTTATCTAATTAGGAAAATAAGTCAACAAGCTATCATTCGTGGAGCTGAACTACAAACACATGATTTCTGTATATGTACCTCCTTGTAATTCTCATGCTACTGTCTTCCATTGCCTTCCATTTCATAGCAGTGAATGAATACTCCAAGACAGATGCAGAAATCAAAAAAGTTAAATCATAAATCTAAATTCTGCAAGAAAAGCAAATTAGAGGAATAAATAACTGAAATACTAACCTTTATTTCATTTAGTAAACGGAAGATTCTTGTCATTTATCTGGTTTTGCAAAGTTGTAATGTCATTTGTTTTCACTGGTCAAAGGTTAACAATCATAAATGGAAATAGATTATCATTTGATGCTAGCCTCTGTGGGAATCATAGAGTAGAGCCAGTCCAGCTTTGATAGTGAGGCTGAATTTTCAAATGCATTAGATTCGGAAAACATACAAACAGTAGCCAGTGACAACAGGGAACATCACAATTTTGCAAGCTAGCCCCAATAAACCATCCCAACTTCTTTTACTAATACGCCGTAAAATAAACTACAAGCCATTTAGACCTAAAGAGTGGGTCTGAGAGTCTCCAGAGCCCTTAGGTTTTAATACAAGTACACTTTAAGTGCTCCACTTTTCAGCTGCAATGCCTCTTCTTAGCCTGGCATGAAATGAAAGCTGGAGTTGCCACTGTATAGATACAAAGAAATGCACTTTTAAGGAGTCAGTGTCATGATAAAACACAACAGAAAATGATATCCTGGGGGAGGAGTTTAGATAATTCCTAAACCAGGAACAGATAGCTAAATGACAACTGCTAGAATCACTTAGCTCCTGGCTTCAGTTGAAGCTGTCATTTACAGCAGGAAAGCTTGTGGTCACATGGCAGCATAAAATGTGTTTATTAAGGTACTACCAATAAAACAGTAAACCACCATTTACAAAAACACAGCACAACATTTTATAGCCCTCGTGATTCAAGATGTTTGCAGGCACTTTTGTTTCCTCCTGCTTTTCTTTCTTTTTACGGGAAATTGTAGTTAGAGAATTCACATGTACGTGGAAAAAAAATCTTTGTTATTCACTGGGAGGCTAACTACATCGTACACTAAGCTAATTGGTAGAGCAGAAATATATAAAATGAAAATTGACAAGGTCTCAGAAGCTTATTTCATATTTAATCCATTGTGAAGAGTGCATGATTTGTGAAAAGACTTCAGCTGTAAAGTGGTAACTGCTTAGGTGACATAATTATTAGACTGCAGGGGTACACAATTAGCCTTTTTTATGTTATGAATGGCAAAGTACGAGATCATCTTGAGTCAAATGACTACACTTTTGCAGTTTGGAAACAGGAACATTTTACATCAGAGCTGGCCTGTTGCCAAATTTCCACAGGGCATTAGCAGCAAACTGGTGAAGCTCATTAAACAAAAAGAGAGAAACCCATAACCATTAAAAGCCCATTAAGCAGTATGTCATTTTGTGGAACTAAATAACCCACAGTAATCAAAAGCATATGAACCCAGCTGGGCTACCCAGTGAACTGTTTCAGTATAGGGGAGAATCCATCAAGGAAGATAATTTCTGTTGTTGCTGCAGGGAAGAGGAGGGGTTGATTTTTCTCCCCTTGGTTGCGGCCTCCCATTTCCCATAATAATATGTGTGATTAATGCATAGATGGAGAAGGAGTAAAAGGTGATCATTTTAACTGAAGCAACAGATTTTTCTTCCTCCTGTGGAATGTTTAAGTATACCTGAGTGGCCATGCTGGTTTTCTCAATCAGCTCTTGGGAAGGACCTTTTTTGTAATTATTATACTCATTTTGCTTGTTAGGCTTATATTTATCCAAACAGAAGTGCTTTCATTTTACATTAAAGGCAGAAGGATGTTTCTAAGACACGAGGAAACTGAACGCTTTGAATGTTTTGTTTAAAATGAAACTGGCTGACCTAAACGTTTAAAGTTCAAAGCCATTAATCTGAAAACCTATACCAGAATCCATCAACTACCTTTTAAACATGATATAACACTAAGATGGTAATTAATGTCCCTGCAATCAGACACTGTGTTAGTAATAACTGTAGTGAAAGTCTGGGAAAAAAGACACAAAAGACTCTATTTATGCTCCTCCTCTTATTTAAAGCAAATTAGGGTGGTAGATAGCTTTAAAATGCTAGTTGCGGATGCTAAAATGAAACAACTGAACAGTACGGAGAAAGAAACATTTGTTGTTTTATTTCCTTAGCTGCTAGTGATTTTAAAAATAAAACCCTTACCATCCTATAATCAAGTCTTACTCATTCCAGGTGTTAAAAGTAATAGGATGTGATTTTTTTTAATTCATTCCACTTTACAACCAGAAATGACAGTGTCGTCAGCTTCCTTCATAATGCGGTAGCTCTCTGCAGTCTGCTATAGCTAGGAATATTAACACATCTAGCATTTTAATTGAAATGTGATATTTTGCACTGATGTTTTTGAATTAAATCCAAGCATGCATTCAGAACTGCATGCAGTTAAGCCTTTTGAATGCTACTTATTAAAACAAGGCTTTGGTTTTACTAGGTTGGAATAAAGCAGATAAATCCTTTATGGTTTCAAAGCAGCCAGCAATACCTTAGGAAAAAAACTTGGGTGATCCATAAGTACCTCACGACTGTCTATAAGTACCAGTGACTCACAAGGGCCTTGAAGCTTTTGCATAGCCACTGTTGAATAAACATGCTTTGATTACAGAGTCTGAAAGGGTATAATTATTTCTATTTATTACTTTTAATCCACAGTGACCCATGCTTGGCTCACCTTAGTACGTGCAGATCAGATGGTCTGCATCATGCTTATTTTCTTGCTATCTGTTTGTATACAACAGACATTGCTCAGTATATTATTTCTAGTCTACAGATGCAGGCTAATGTTTCAAAAGAAGTGATGAACTCTAACATTAGACATTCATTTCTCGGCAATCCTTGCCCTTCCAGGTAAGTTTTCACATTCCTTGAACAATTACTGAATCACACCACTTTATTTGTTCATCATCACAACATATAGTGTTAATTTCACCAATTCAGCATCTTTTCTTTCAGTTGTTTATCATTTTTAGAAAGCATTGGTTTTGAAAGTACAGCAGACACATTGACTGACTGTTTGTGCATGTTTAGAGCTTTCTAAGCATAATCACATATTAGGGTTGGATGGCAAATAATTTAAGTATCAAGTTAAAGAAGCATAAGACCTTTTCACGGTGTGCATCATGGAGATTCACTCTTTCATCACAATGATTTCAGAATGCCATTGTTAATTCAATTCCACTCTTTATGAAGTCTATCCTCTTAAATATATAGAACTTTATATGAAAGCTGGGTCCCTATCAGTATATCAAATGCTCAGCTCAATGAACTTTAGAGGATCAAGCTGGCTCAAATGAAATGGACCACCATTGTGCGAGATTGCAGTACACTGGAAATCAGGGTTTTGTTTTTTTCCCCACTGTAGTGCAGTCTCAGAGTTGCTATATATAATTAGCAGGGGGTAACCCCACCCCATAAGGGGGATGCAAAGGTGGAAGACTAGTCTCCCTGCAAAAAGCAAGTGTTATGTGTGGTCTGTTCATTCAAGATTCTGGGGTTTCAATTTTCCAGGCTTGATCTTCTAATATTCTCACATCTGAGCTTTTGATGTACTGATAGGGATCCAGAAGAGCTACCTAGCAAAGTGCAGAGAGTGTTGACTGTACACAGAATATGACATATTGCATGGTTCTCTAGGGAGGGGGAAGGAAAGGCCAGTAGAACAAGGGCTAAGTGTGCAAAATGCTTAGTTTTTTCAAAACTGACCTTTCACATGAAGTTGCACTGAAGAAAGAAATCACCTTTCTCTTACGGTGCAGTGGACTTGCAGTTAATCATATTAAGTAGGGACATGCAGGCAGGCAGCTGCATGGAAAATGTGAGGGAACTTTGTCTGCCCCAAAAGAAAGCATTACCTTCAAGGCTCCATGTGTCATAATGAGCATCTGTGGTTATCCAGTCATCTTTGCTGGTAGAATGAAACAACACCTTTTGAAATAAAACATCAGCTTTATTGGTACACAAAATGACAACAAAGCAAGAAAGCAGTTAAAAGATTCATTTCTCATCACAAAATCAATATCAAATGGCAAATCGAACTCTAAGCATTGTGGGAAAAGTGGATTTTTAAATTTGCAATACTGTATTACATATCCACTGTATACACAAGTACAAACGTCAAACTCATATATTTCTTACCATTACACTGTGCAAATTCCATGCTGGGCATTTTTTCTATTGCTAAATCAGGATCAGGAAATGCACTGATGTCTTTCTCCCTGACATCTTAGAATCAGGATTTTCACTGATGTCTTTATCACTGATACCTTTAACTATTTTTTTATTTATTTTTTCATTGTTTTGCTAAAGCAAAGGTCTCACTCTAACAAGCACATTTAGTCACACCCCTGGCACTAAAATAATTCAAAACAAGCTGTGAAATAAGCTTTTACAAAATCAAGATGACCTTTGCTGAATGATAACAAATAAAAATCATTTTATTCTGTGGAAGCAAAGCCTCCCTCATACTCCATAAAGGGTAGTTATGCCTCTTTACTAACATAATCAGTGCAAAGGTCATGGCAGCCAGAATAAAAGCAGTTATTTCCTTGCAAAGATCATTGACATGGTCAGCGAGTCTATAACTGGTGCCAGACATTCAGTAACTTGCATTTATTGGAAGACATCAAGATTAGGAGTTGTTTTGCTACTGAACCTTTCGTGAAACCCTACCAACTCTATATTTATTGTCTATCCACCTAGCTTCTCCTTGATCAAGAGCCTAGAGCAGTCTTCTTGTGTATGTTATCATTCCTAACAAAAACATGCCATAATACTCAAGACTATTTTCGGTCAGTATTGTTATCTCTGCCATCTTTTATTGCACCAGTGTCCATATTGTTTCATTTAATCATTGTGCTATTACTGTGTATCCTGGGCTGAGACTGAAATCTGTCATTTGTGATCAGTGCTCTACATGAAATAAATAAAACGTAGGACTAGCATGCCTCAATACAAAATAATGACACACCCCACTGCTTCCCTTTTGCTTGCCATACAGCATTTGTGTGTCATAGTCAGTGATCTCCACCACTCAGATTATAGCTCATATCATTCATTTCTCATAACTAAACTGCATTGTGGGTGAGACTGACAGCATGATGATCCTATTTGGGAAACTCACTGATAATCAACAGGTATAATAGGAAGCATGCTATCTTAAGAGGATTGCCTGTCTCTTTTTCTTCTCCATCTCTGCAATTACATGCAAAGTTGTCCCCCCTCTCAGTTTTGTTCTTTCCCACTGTCTTCCTCAGACACTGACCAGTCCATTTTCGTCACATGCAAGTTCATAGGTTAACGTTCATTGCCAGGCTAATGGACTCATAAGGCATTTTTAAACCTAGCCATGCCTTCCTATTTGTAAAACACAGGAGAAATCACCCAGGGGGCATCTAGTTAGGTAAATAGTTTGTAGAGCATTTATAAGCTGTCTCTGTCCAACAGGGGCATAAGTGCCAATCAAAGGATAAATTTCACATTCCCCATCCATTGGTCAAAGTTGCATTTGAATAGGGTTATGGACAAACTCTGCTTCACATGGATATGATTCCTGTTCCAGAGTAGTGGTAGTTTCTAAGTCTCATCTTGTCAATCCAACATGTTCCGTTTATGTTGCAAAGGAGGTTTAGGTGCTTCAGTCATGTGTTTCTAATGCTGCTAGACTTGCAGATGTACAGAAAGTCCATCAGTACTGAATCAGATGATGCCTTGTAAGTGAGGCATAGATCACCTCTCAGTAGTCTATAAGAGACTGGCTATGAAGAATAGGCTTTGAGGCAGTCTGCATACTCCATGTGATTAACAACTTGTGTTCTTTTTTGTAAGGAACCTCTGTGGCATTCCAGTTGTTGCATATGCCTGGTAAGATAAATACAGAGGGAAGCATTGTACTCAATGACTGGCCTAATAAAGGTTAAGTACAGAGGGACAATGACATCCTTGAACGACGATGCTATATCCTTGCTTATAAGTCACGTAATATAGAAAGATTTCCTTACAACAGTAGGAGCATGATGGTCAAAGGACTAGTAACTGTTCACATATTTTCCCAAGTCCCTAACCACGAGTGTGTATTACGTTATCGAATCTTTAAAACTTCAAATGTCATATGGTCGAACCCATATGATCAAACTTTTAAAAGTTTGAAAAGCTAAAAAAAAAAATAAACAACCGAAAAAAACCTACCATACCATTTTAAGCAGAGGGACAACCCCCCCCTCCCCGCACCCCCCATATACCAACTCAGAGATCGCCCTACAGTGCAAGAAAGGGAAATCTTCCCATTCCGCACTGTACGGAGATCTCCATTGAAACATTTTAACTTTTAAAAGTTCAATCATACAGGGTCGGCCATATGACGTTCAAACTTTTAAAAGTTCGATAACGTAATATGTAACCCCTAACCACTACATCTACTCTTAGGGGTACATGGCCTGTATGTTAATTCTTCAGGATAGTTGTGTTTAAAAAGGATATTATTATACATTTTTGGCATTCAGTTTTAGACCATGACTATGGCACCAATTATTAACTTGTGACAACTTGTGAAACTAACAATTATTAACTTGTGACAAGCCACAAGCCCTCTTGGCATAAATGAATGTCCTTGGTGGGAATTCTATGATTGCAAAGAGCTTGCAGTCATCAGCAAACCTGGCCAAACAGAGGCCTTTGATGTTAGATTTACTTTCTAAAAAAAAAATGCCAAAAAGGAGGGACTCTGCCAACAACTGACATTTTGAGTCTGCCATTCTGACCTCCTATGCTTTATCTGTGAGCTACTTATCTATCCAATGCGTGACCTAGGGGTTTGCTCCTAGTTTTTTGAGTTTAACAACAATGCCTGAATGGGGAATAGTGTCAAATATTCTGGCCAGGCCAAGATAGCCAGTGTGTATCATTTTGACCTAATTTATAGCTTTCATGATTTCTCAAAAAAGTCCACTAGATTGAGCAGGTACGATCTGCCTTTGACAAAACAAAACTCTGTTGGATCCAGGAGCCTAAATGTTTCCTATCTCTTTATTTATAATACCCATTAGAACTCTTTCATGCCACTGTTTATTATCTGCTTGTACATTTTGAATATAATTGTAACTGCACAGCTAACTATGCCACTAGAAAATATTGTATTCCCCCTTTTGAGGCAGTGCTGTGGCAAATCAGCAATTAATCAATGCATAAAATTTAAATATAGTTGCAAATGATGGTATGGAAGCCTTGGCATACACTGTGACTTAGTTAAGCTGGATAATTGGCCTACATCATGCAGTTTTGAAGGATTAACCACAAAAAAGACTTCCACACAGGAAAAAAAGTAATTTGTAATGCTGCACAGGTGAATGAGGACTAGAGGTGATCAGTCCTCTTGAAATGAACTTCTCTATACAGTCTCTGAGGATGGTTCCTAGCAAAATATGTTGTCAAACTTTGTTGTGAGCAGCATTGGCTGGAGAGATACTGTGGCAATGTTTCTGTGTTTTAAGCTTATCCAAGTTTATTGGGCTTTAATAAAGTTACATATAAAGTACTATGAGCAGCTCTGTAGACTATACATGAAATAAAACTAAACAGGCTGATGGATGGAAAGACAATTAACCAAGACTTTATAATGCAAGTAAAGAGTGGATTATGAAAAGAGTCTGAACAGTCTGAGCTAGTGGTGAAATTTGGATGAAGCCAAAATGAATGGGGGGGGGGCAAAGACTCAAAAATAGGGACAGCTTTAAAATAATGCTCTTATAAACTTAGAAAGTTGCTAGAAGAAAAGATTTTGTGTTGATATGCATTTTCTAAAAGCTATGAAGTCTATCTTCTCTTTTGGCTGTTTCCGTTAGGGGTCGCCACAGCGGATCAGTTGTTTCCATTTCTTCCTGTCCTCTGCATCTTGCTCAGTCACACCATCCACCTGCATGTCCCCTCTCACCACATTCATAAACCTTATCTTAGGCCTTCCTCCTTTCCTCTTACCTGGCAGCTCCATCCTTAGTATCCTTTTCCCAATATACCCATCATCCCTCCTCAGCACATGTCCAAACCAACGCAATCTCGCCTCTCTGACTTTGTCTCCAAACTGTCCAACCTGAGCTGACCCTCTAATATACTGATTCCTAACCCTGCCCATCCTTGTCACACCCAGTTCAAATCTTAACATTCTGAAAGTTATGAAGTCTGAAACTGAAATGTCTGCCATTACTTAATTACTCAAGTTCTAAATGATTTGCCAGGAAACCACAAATGTTATGAGGAGCAGACCAAAAATATGAGGCAAAAAACTGGCCATTCTGTGAAAATCTGGGCAGTTGATAGGTATAAGCACACTCATCCTGGGAGGAAGCTGTTTTTTTTTATTTTTTTTACTATTTCTTGCTAATGCTGCTACTCTGATGACAGGACCTCTGCTAGAGAGTATAGGCTTGACAAGATGCAAAAAGCTGGTGCTAGAAACATGTGGCTATGGTCAACCAAGGCAGTAATAGTAGTCTTTACTGGTACATGAAAAGAAGCATGCATGCCTGCATGAACAAGAGAGCATAAGTGACTGTTGTGGTGACACAAGTGTTCACATCACCACTAGGAGCAGGATTAGGCCACAAAAAGTATCGGCAGGATGCCAGCGAAGCACAAAACACCCTCAAGGTTTCCTGGATGATGGCCTTCCCCCAGACACTGTGATGCCTAATCAAGGGGATACTTCTTGGTCAAAGCACAGGAGCAAAATGATAGTTTGATGGAGTATAAGAGGCAAGGGAGACTCACTACAATACTACAAAATAATGAGAGATGAGAGAAAATGAATACATGGGAATATTGGGAGGAAGAAGAGGTCAGAAAAGAAGAAGAAGAAGAAGCTTTGCCAGGCAGATGGTAGGAAGAATACTTAGACCTGAGATGAAAAGCACTACTTCTTTAAAAACTGCAGTACCCCACAATACCTTCTATTTTTTTCTGTTTTGCAGTTATTTGTTAACTGAAAAACAGGCAGTAAGTCATAGCACTGGGTTGACCCTAATTATCAGAGATGCCCCTGATTTTACCATAGAAAGTCACTACATCTGTTTATTGAGTAGTATATGTGCATTATTTCAAAAGTAATGAAGCTCTGGCAGCATTAAGTGATTGTCCAGAATCATATAGTGTACAAGTGTAAGCTTAAAGAATCAAATGCAGAAAAGGGGGATGAAAGTTGTAAGTAGTTTATACCCTTAACATTTCAATGCTATCATGCCAAAAATTAACCTGTTTATGCAAATTTGTATTCTGACCAATGAGAGCTGCTATGACTTGACATGCCAAAAAAGGTCAGCATAAGGATAATGATACAAAACAAGAGTACTTAAATGGTATCTGCATATGATTTAGTTGTAAATTAGGTAGACTTATTTCTGTCAACAGAATGGCAGAATAAAGTTTCAAGGTACAAATCGTTATACATACAGGGTTTGCTATCAGAAGGATGAAAGCTTAAAAGAGCAAATGTCAAAAGACCAAACCAGGAACACTGAAAACCCAGAATGTCAAACAACAAAGAAATAGATTGTGCTTGATTGTGTGTAATTACAGTACCGTGTGGATTGGGATTCAGCTCCTTTCCCAACTGTATTCTGATCTCAGAGTTTGTATATATAATTAGCAGGGGTTGTGTGGGGGTGCAGGACAGCTCCCACCACAGTAAAAATCCAGGTGTTGAGTTTTTTTTGTTTGTTTTTTGACCTTAAGGATTTTTGATGAGCCCAATTCAGTTCTCTTGTGAGCTTTTGCCTTTAGGGACCCTACATAAATACATCTGAGTACACATACTAAGTAGAATCTTATCCTTTGCTCTTAATTAGAAGACTACTGGAGAAAGTGATATTTACTGAAGATGGCAATGAAGTTCAAAAGTGTAATGCACTAAAATGGTAAAAATTTTTCCGTATGCTGCACTATACTTATATTATCATTTGTTAATCTGCAGGGGAGGAGCCTTACAAATTTTAAATACCAGGATGCTGCTCAGTTCAGTGCTATTTAATGCTGGATTACTATGAAGGCAAGAAGACTCCAGAGAAAGAGAAGAAGACTACAAAGCCCTTTTCCATCTTGGCTCCTGATGATTCAGTGCAATACAAGGACTTCTATCAGTTTTCTAGGACCTGGTCTCCAGTGTTTCAGCCTTTGGTTAAAGCACAGGCTTCCACGTGACAGCTTTCTGAGCTTAGGTTCAAGTGACGCACTGGAATGCCTGATTTTGATTGGATAGTTTCTGTGGGCATGTTTGCTGCATTTTGATTGGCCAGCTTATGTAGGGGAGGAGCCTTTCAGTCTTTAAATACCAGAATGTTTGTTCAGTTTCATATGCCACTGTGCTGTGATGCAGTGCGAGCCAGCCTTCATCCTGTTATGTGTCAAACAAAAGAGCCTAGTCTACAACAGGTAAGGGAACCTCTCATCTTTGATCTATATCATATAAATTTCGGGTCTATATTAAATCAATGAATGCTTAAAAAAAGAACACTGATTTATCGACCCCATGTAAGTGAAAGCTTACAATCCCGAACACTTAGAACAGCGATTTTTTTTTTTCTTCAGGAAAAAAAAATTACTGTTCCAGAAAAGAAAAAAAACTTTAAAACATTACATAAAGTGGGGGGCTTTGCCCCTCACCCTCCCCCTGATATGTGGGGCTGTGCCTCCCACACACCCCTACTTAAATATACCAACTCCAAGATCGCACTACAGTGACGAAAACGGCAAAATAACGAAGGCGGCCAAGTGATTTCTTTCCCAGGGAAATTCACTTATATGCTGTTTCTGTATTTTGCCGTTTCGTGCTTTCAAGTTCGATCAAGATGCATTCGAAAGAATGCGTCTTTGATCATATAATAGGGAACCTAAATTTCAGTGCCTTCTTTTGAACAACCTTGTTGTGTTAATGTGACTGATTTTTATACTTCCTTATTTCATCCAGGGAAGTCATTTTCTCTTTTGTTTAGCTTACTAACTTACTAACTGCACTTCTTGTGGACACATTGCTGAAATTATCACTTATGTTCTGCTGCATTCTTGCTTCATGTTGGTATTGTACTGTTTTTCTCTTTTGCTTTATAGACTCTAGTGGTATTAAGTTTAAATAACTACTACAATTACCTCATCCAGTTTCACTGAATTAGACAACTCTGTTTTGACTGGCTAGGTAGAGAACACATTAGCCTACTGAGTAAAGCTATTTGGTTAAGTATGGCACTGTTACTGATTTCCTTACTGATCCTATATAGTCTATCATGTTTATGTTTCTTTTCTGCACATTTTTTTCTTTAGCTGTATCCTAGTTTATCACCTTTTCTAGCCCATTCAGTTATCCTCTTCTGCCTTATGTCAAAGGTAAGGTATTAACCTATCCTCTCTCCCTTCATCTGCACTGGCCAATATGGAATCTCAGTCAGCTGTTTCCCCTTCTATTTTGGAGCAGTGTAGTAACTGCCTCATGCTTATCAGAAACTCTTTATTGCTGCCTCACAATAATTCTGTATGTGAAAGGGGAAAGTATTTACTTAAGTTGAAGAATACCTTCTCACTTCAGAACACATTAGGTAATGACAAATACCTTCTCACTTCAGAACACATTAGGTAATGACAACTCACATATACACACAGCACAGAGCACTTCCTCTAAACCAAGTTATACCGAGGTTGATAAAATAACACTGCCTAAGCCCACCAGACTAAAGATTAAGAAACCTCAGGCAGTAATTTGCATAGCAACACACCCACCCTCACCCTTCACATACACAACTCGAATGCATACCTCTAAGAATCATGGGGTGTAGACTCAAGACGATATTCTCTACTGAGACTGCATTAAACCATGGTAAAGTTTTAGTAGTAGCTGGCTCTATTGTAAGACATGTAGACACCACCAGTCAGGATAAAAATAGGGTAGCAGCTATCTTTCTGGAGCCAGCATCTGGGATGAACCCTACATCCTGAAAAACAAGATTAAAATCTGATAGTTGTCCATGTGGACGTGAATAAACTTAGAAACTCTATCCAGAAGAACATGTAGAAGGATATGATTGAACTTACTATGGATGCATGTAAGTCTCAAAAGACACTGAGATTCTCTCAGAATGATGCCAATAAAGAGTGGATAATTGGCTTTAGTAGTTGGTATGTAGCTGATGTCATGCTAATGAAAATCTCATCTGTGTCAGCCTTGGATGCAATGGCTGACACGCCTTCCTGCTTTGTCAGGGATGGTCTTCAGGTGTTTTCCCAATGCTTTTGGGTTTTGGCTAAAGCCTTTGCTGCCCCATAGTGCCTTTTTTAGGCAGAGTCCATCTGACGAATGTTTCATTCTATAAAATTCTAATTTGGAGCACATTAATGTGGGTGTACTCAATGCCAGGAGGCTTAACAAAATATGCCTGAAAAAGAGGGTCTTCTGCAGCCTGAACGCTTTCATATATGTGTAGTTACAGAAACATGGGTTCAGTGCAATGAAAGCATTCCCTTTATTCAAGGTATAATGCCTATCATGTCTTCCGACCTATTGGCAATTGTGGGGAGGTATCACTATTTGCCAAGGATATCATCACCTCATGACAGATTCATTGGGACACCATATTTGAACGTCTAGAAGTCCAAATAATTATAAACAAGACTAATTACCACTTCATGACTAACTATAAAACACTCTCCATGTCCCCTTCTGAGCAAGATAGTTATCAACACATTACCTGAAATTCCAATTAAACCCAAAACCTTTCTACTGGGGGACTTCAACTATCCATCAATAAACTGGCTGACCTACACTGCCAATGGCTGGAAGGCCCACTACTTCCATGACTTTATAAATGCTAACTCTTTCACAATAGTTAAATATCCTAGTAGTAGCTCTGATATCCTTGATCAAGTCCTCAAAATGTAGCAAACGTCTTGCACGTGTGCATATGTATCACATGGCCTTGTTAAATGAGCCCATATGCTAGTGACCTGTATCTATATAAATGCTGGCATTGTAAAAAGTTCCATATTTAGGAAATTCTCAAAAGCAAACCTTGTTTTGATGACCCAAATAAATTCTGTTGTAATCTTCCTCCAAAGGATTCCATTGCTAAAGCTGCTACCTATGCCTCTAACTTCTTTTTTTCAATATCTTTATTTAGATTTCCATTAAGAAATATGTAAAAAACTTCTTCAACATGTAAGGAGCATAAGTACAAACAAAAAGCTTTGTTTATAGCACACTGAAGAGATAACAACAAAAACAAAAATAATTAATAACATAACAACTATGTCCACTGAGTGCTAAGTGCCATTACATGAGTTCAGTTAGTACAATGACAATGTTACACAACCTTATGGTCTCAGGCTTAGAAATGAAAGGGGAAAAAAACTTTCAATAAAACTTCTCTTTGTTAACTCAGCTTAACCTTAGATGAGTCTAGTTGAGATTATTGCAGTATGGGGTCAAAAATGTTTTCCAAAACTGTGCATAAGAAGAGCATTTGCTTTGGTTGCCAACTATTAACTTATGAGCTGTTAAATATTTAATTACCATTTGTTTAAAACCATCTTATGATGCATTTGAGCTGTCAAACCAGTTTTGTGAGATGCATATCTTCATCAATGAAAAACGATTAATTAAGACATGTAGTTTTTGTTTGTTTAGTTCCATGGGGGGGGGGGGGTGCAAGATAGCAAATTCCCAGGACTCAGTAGTCTTTTCATACTCCACCTTTCACTCTCCCCTTAGCGAGCACCATAACATACATGAACACTTACAGCTCCAAAATACATGCAACATGTCAGTTCTTTGGCCATCGCAGTGTGGACAGTCTGGAGAATATGTGGAATAGTATTTTCTGACTTTGACAGGAGTTAAATAAACATTATTTGCCATCATAAATTGGGTATACATGATTTTTAAAAGGAATTAGTTTCAAAGATAGCTGAACTGATTGAGACTTCTGGTTATTTTAAATTTCAGGTTGCAGATTGGACCAATAGTCTGAATATAGGATATTATCTTGATATTTAATAGCTATTATTAATTTATATGTATTTGCTAGCATTTTTTAGTATGATCATATTCCATAAATCCTTACAGAGGTTTATAGGTTCATAGGTTCATAGGTAAGTACTAGGCTATCTGCCCAGGGGCATTTATAAGCCTAGCCACAGAGTGATGGCTTTCGCCTCCCCATTAGATTAATAACCTGGGCCTCTGTCTAACAGGGCTCCCGAAGAGATCCCAAGGTAGAACTTACGATTACCCATCCACTTATCAAGATTTCTCTTGAAGAGGGTCAGAGAGGAACTCTGTTGAATATGGATTGGGATTCTATTCCAGAGTGAGGTGAATTGCTGGGACAGGAATCTATCCCTCCAGTATGTCCTGTTTATTGTTGTGCATAGGTTCAAGTCACTAGAACGAGTGGTTCTGAGGGATCTCGTTATTTTGAGGTGAAGCATGTCCATTAGTTCAGGGTTTGACATGACCCTATAGGTCAGGCATAGGTTACCTCTGAGCAGACGGTAAGCGGCTGAGAAGAGCTGGAGCTTTTTTAGTCGTGCTTCATAGGGTAATTGTTTAAGGCCCTTAATCCTCTTAGTGAGGTACTGTGGTCTTTCTAGTTGTTGCAGGTGTCTAGTGAGGTACATCCCAAATGGGGCATTCTACTCTATTATGGGCCTAATGAGTGAGGAGTAAAGGGGCACAATCACCTCCTTAGATCTGGATGAGAAACCCTTTGTGATCAGGTGTGCCACATAGAAGGATTTCCTGACCATTTTGGCTATGTGGTTCTCAAAGGAGAGCATGCTATATCTACTTGGGTACCCTGGTCCCTAATTACTTCTTCTGTACTTAGTGGACTCCCATCTATGTGGTAGTTTGTAGGTACTTTGTTTTTCCAAAATGGGATTACTATGCATTTTTTGGCATTTAGCTTGAGGCCGTGACTTTGACACTAGGTGTTTGTCTCTGAGAGACCCTTTTGCAGGATGTCTGTGTCAGCCAGAGTCAATTATTGCACCCAATTTACAGTCATCTGTGAACTTGGTTAGCCACAGTCCCCCTGCATTTGCCTGTACTTCGGAGAAATATATACCGAACAGGAGGGGTCCCAGGACTGACCCCTGTGGGACTCCATTTGTGAGAAACAACAATCAACCATCTAACAGAGGCAGTGAAAACGACCACAAATCATGGTGGAATGGAGCAAAATTTAATCAAAATTTTCAGAAACAAGCCTCAGGATACAACCTGAGGCAAGGTCTACCACGTGTCTCATACAAGACACCTGTGCAGATGTACCAGTAGATGAAACAACAGAGTACAGACCTGAAGCGGTGAGACTCATTTATAATTCTAAAGGTGACTTTAACATTTTTAATTTTTCTTCATTAATTATTGACACCTTGTTGGCAGACTTATTAACAAAAGGACAAACTTTTGTACCATCGAGAAGGGCGTCTGTTGCTGAAACAATTCTGGACCTGAAGTTGTTTACTAGAAAACTTAATCTTGGCTATATTTTTGGCTCAAATAATCCAACAAATGATCCATTTCATGTTTCCAGTACATATTGTCCACCAATGCACCATACTTTGGGTTTGTTCGAACGTGTTTTTGAGCTAGATTTGTTTCAACTTCTATCACAAAGACAAACTAGGAATAATATATATAATATCACTAGTGAAGAAAAACAGGCCCTACTCCTTGTCAGGGAGGCACATGTTAGAGTTATGCAACCAGACAAGGGGGGTTGATTAGTCATCATGGACATTGATGACCATATGGAAAGAATGGAAAAAATAGTTCCGTCCGTAACTTATGAGGAAGTATCAAGAAATCAATTAAATATAGCATATAGTAGAATCCGTTCCCACCTTGAAGAACTGTTTATTGAAGCCAGAATAGACTTGAATACATATAATTGTTTTAATATGCTTTCACCTAGGCTCCCAATATTATTTGGGATACCTAAGATACATAAATCCATTGAAGACCCACCCATGAGACCATTGGTAGATGCTAGGAATAGTATAACATACCCCCTAGTGAAATTCATAGATTTTTACCTTAAAAATTATGTACAACAGCAGACCCAAATATGTAAGGATTCTTGGTCATTTCTAGCAAATATGCAAAAAATAGGCTTTAGAAATGACCTTAACTTCCTTACAATCGATGTCAAGGATTTATATACTTCCATTCCACAGGATGAAGGAATAGAATGGATTAGATTACTGTTGGGTGAATTGGGGCCCCCCCCCCCAAATCATTTTACTATGTGAACTTTTGGACATAGTGTTAACTAACAACTACCTTACACTGAACAACAAGTTGTATATACAGAAAACAGGGGTGGCGATGGGGTCCCCCTGTGGAGCCAGTGTTGCTAACTTAGTGATGGCATATTGGGAGAGGGAGTTTATTTTAAGGAAACCCGACATCCAAGGGAAAATATCCTTTTACACACGCTTCTTGGATGACATATTTATGCTAGTGGACGGTGAAGAACAGGAGGCATCCAAGTTAGTAACTTATTTGAATAACACCACTAATTTCTTAAAATTTACACGTGTTTGAAAAGGAAAGAATAGCATACCTAGATGTAGATCTCAGTAAAGACCACATAAACAAATGTTATATTGCAAAGATCTATAGAAAAGAGACCTACAATGCCTTCATTAGCAACCATCCGCTGTTCCAGAAATGATCAGTGGTTAAGAGTCAACTGGTCAGGGCAGCCCGTATGGTGACCACTGACGTGGACTTCAACATGGAGTGTAGTAGGTTGGAAGATATGTTTGTTAAGAGAGGTTATCCATCCACCTTAGTATTAGACCTTATAAGTGAAGTGAAAGAAAAGAGAACAAGAGGGGTTTACCAAGCTATTTTGGGAGGCTCAGTAGGAGCAGATAGCCTCTACATTTATTCTACTGAGGTTCAACCTAGCATTAATGTAGAGAGGGATACTCATTCATCAAATTTCATAACTACTTTTAGTATGGATGGATATGGAATTAGGTCTATTATTTATAAAAATTGGGAACTAGTAAAATCTGACTATAGCCTGTCCTCTATATGGAGAGATGTACCCGGGGTCACCTTTAGAAGAGGTGCCAATTTAAAAAGTATACTACAAAGAAGCTGAAAACCTTTAAATCCAATGAGTAGAAATGGAATGTGGAAATGTAAAGTGTTCATATTGTCCACAGGTAGATGCTGGCCAAAATTTTACAATTAGAGATGTCAGTTATAAAATCAACAAGAAGTTCGATTGTAGTTCAAAGGGAGTGGTCTATCTCGCTCAGTGTAATACCTGTCCTGCCTTTTATATAGGCAAAACAGACAGGAAACTGAGGGAGAGAATCTATGAACACTTATACAGTATTAGAACGTTAAAAAAGGAAAACGCATTGGCCAGACGTGGAAAGTTTCCCACAGCATTCCTTTAAATTTAAAGCCATAGACGATCAAATTTGTGACTTGAGGGGGCGGTCCAACTTCTTTATTGTTGGAGAAAAGGGAGTTGTTATGGCAACTCCAAACTAGAGCCTGTTGTCATCCGGGCTTGAATGAAATTTATTCTATTTGTTGTATACTGAAGCTCAAAAGCCTCACGAGGTAAATCACTGTGTTCCTTTACTTTTTATTTATAATATTATATATATTTTTATTACTATTTTAGGAAAAATGTTCACTAATTCATATATATATACAATAGCATGGCCTCATAGACCAGGTCATTTTGAATATGGTTGGGCATGGCCTCCACCCCCCCCCCCCCCTCATAAAATTTCCTTTTGGAAGTTTATTTGGGTGATATAACATGTTAAACCATTGCAACTTGTGTAGGTATATACCAACAAACAACACTAGGTGGTGTTTTAGGGTAACTACACAAGCAAAGAGCAATGGAGGCTTGAATAAGATGAACTAGCAGACAATTTTGGAAATTGTTTAAAAGATGGAGTAACAGTGGAGCTTTACTGGACGTTTAGTGATTCATTTCCACCACACGGGGGTCTTTAATGTGGCAACAAGAGCGAGGCGAAATACCTTGAACAACTTTGGGTCACATTAATATGTAGCAACATAAGGTGAGTTCTGAAAATATAAAGATACAGATTTAAATGCAGACATGAGCCATGGAATATTTATGTATTAGTATATAAGGCAGCTGTATGAGCGATGTTTCTCAGTATTCATACAAATAGGAGAAGTTGCTTAGGGTAACTTTATAAGTAAGGATTGCTGAAGAGCCGTTTTAGGTGAAGAAGTAAGTTTAGTCAACATGTCAGGAATAAGTGAAAAAAGGAGGTAAACAAACACACAGTCAGGCACTGTGTGTTGTTTTTGCACTTTTTGTATGTTTGAACGGCACTGCTGGTAACTTGTCAATATAGAAGGGAATATTTATCTCTTTTGTTTTGTTTTTTTACTATTTTTCATTTCTTACTTTCATGTTTTACTTGTTTGCAAAGTCAAATACTATTGAAAGTATAAAATGTGCTGTGCCTTTTATTCTTGGGGGGGGGTTGGCCGTTTTAAATCTCGTTACAGGGAACTAAGGATTTTAATTGAAATGTGATTTCAACTGTAATTGAAACGTGATTTTATTTTAAAAAGTGGAAATTTGTTGATTCTTGTTTGTCTGAAGAAGTCCTGCTAGGAGCAGGACGAAAAGCGGAAATTAAAACTGAAGGCTTTACCTTTTAAAACTTTGATGTTTTGCTTGGTCCATTGAAGGTGGATATCGATACCATTTGGATTGTTTTAATAGAAGTGGTGCAGTGAGGGCGTGTTCATTTGTCTCAGTTCTTTTTCTAGTTTGTTTTTTATGTTTGGATTCCTTATCGGACTCCATTTGTGACTGGTTTAGAGTCAGACATGGCGCCTGCCACTCTTACCATGTGGGTTCTGTCTGAGAGTCAATTGGCAACCCATGTCGTGACATGGGGGTTGATATTTAAGCTGGTGAGTTTGTCTATGATTCCTGAGTGTGAGATGGTGCTGAACGCCTTATTGAGGTCCAGATATGTTGTGTGGACCACTTTCCCTTTATCTATGGCCTTGGTGACTGTTTCGAAGAAGTCAACCAAGTTCAGGAGGCAAGATCTGCCTTTAACAAAGCAGAACTGGGTGGGGTCCAGTGTCTGGAAGTTCCCAATGTCCCTGTTAATGAGCTCCATGACAATGCATTCCATGGCTTTGCAGACCAAGCAGTCAAGCTTATAGGGCAATAATTCCCAGGGTCAGTTGTGGCACCACCTTTGTGGAGTGGTACGACTGTTGCTGTAAGCCATTCTTTAGGTACATAGCCTGTAGAGAGGCTGAGTTTGAATAGTGTTTTAAGATGGGGGTTAGTTCATTTTGAAGCTCATGTAAGACACAACCTGGGATACCATCTGGTCCCATTGATGCTGTGTTTTTGGCCTTTGCAATGGCTGTCTTTACTTGTGTGTCTGAGATATCTGGAGAGCCACATTCTACTGGGATGGGTGCTAGCCCCTTTGGTGGAGAGAGGGGGTGAAGTTTGCACTGAACTTGTCAGCCATGATGTTGGCAATGTCAGTTGGTTCAGTGTATTTATGGCCATTATGCACTAGCTCAGAGCATATCTGAGAGTTTGCTCCTAGACTCTTGACATAGTTAAAGAAGGCGTTGTGGTTATCCTTAGAGTCATTGGCTATTTTTCTTTTGAAGTTGGTCTTGGATGATTTAATGAGGGAGCGCAGTTTTTTACTGATGTTAATCAGAGATGCCTACTTATTTTGGGTTTTTGTTCTATCTCGCAGGAGTTTCCTCCTTCTGTTGTAAAGTTTATTTATGGCCGGGGTCCACCAGACTGGCTTCCTCTTTTTTGAGGAGTTAGTCTTGGTTTTACTTGGGATGGCTTGGTCCATGCATTCTTGAAGGTGTTCATAGAATGCGTTTGTGAAGGATTCTGCCGATGGGTCATCATTTTCCATTTGATTGGGAGCTTTAAAACTTCCCACCTCGGTCTTGAGGAGTGTGAAGTTGGCTTTAGAGAAGTTTTTTACCTTGATTTCCTTGACTGTGGGGGGGAGTCGGGATGTGGATGTCCAGTGTGATTAGTTTGTGATCTGATCTTACCAATGCCGAGTTTACTTCAGGTTTGGAACATAGGATCCCCATGTTGGTGATGACCAGGTCCAGTATGTTGTCACCTCTTGTGGGAGCGGTGACCAGCTGTTCCAGGGTGTTTGAGTTTATAAACTCAAGGAAGTGTTGGGCTAGGGCATTTCAGCTTGAGTAGTTTTCCCAGTCAATGTTTGGATAGTTGAAGTCACCCAGTAGCATGGTGTTGGGTAGAATCTTTATACTTTGTAAAGTTCTCAGGAATGCTGCGTGAGGGTCCTGAGACAAGGTGGGAGATCTGTAGCAAGGTATAAATTGAACAGTCAATTTACCCGCTGTCAATTGCACTTGAATGGTCTCAGATTCCACGTGCTGTGCTACTGGCATGGAGGTGTGGGTGTTCTTGATGAATATGGACACACCCCCTCCTTTTGTGTTCCGGTCCTGGTTTTGGGACCTAAAGGTATGGTAGGAGTTATAGCCTGGTAGTGCTGGGGTGCACTCTGGAGCCTTGAACCAGGTTTCTGTCACTGCACATACGCCAATTTCTTCCATAATAAGGAGAGCCTCGAGTGCGTGCATTTTGAGGTTTAGACTTCTGGCGTTGAGCAGCATTACCCTCAGATTTTGTTAATCATTGTCATTTATGGAGGCGGGTTTGTCTTTTGAGCCTTGCCTAAAAAAGGCAGTATTGGGGTGGCAAGAGTCTTGGCCAGTAATCAAAAGCCCAGCAGGGGCGACAGGTGCGAGCCGTCTCTGGCGAAGCAACGTGGCTTGTCAAGCATGTGGTCCCAGGCTGACAAGTACTGGATCCCCTTTGAATGACACCAGTAGTTTAACCAATTGTTGAAACTGATAATTTTTTCTTTGTATGCTGGCATCATTTTGGGTGAGGGTAGGATGCTACTCAGAGTCAGAGTCATACCAGCCTGGGCTACATGGTCAGAGACCTCCTCAATGTCTCTTTTCATGTAGTCCAGGGAGGTACATCTCAGGTCATTTACGCCAACATGTACAATGACAGAGTCATATCTGTACTTGTTGTGGAGTGACCTGAGTGCATGTGTTATGTGGCGGATTCTGGCACCCGACAGGCAGCTTACGGTAACCTTCTCCTTGTTCAGTCTAGTGAGTGGGACGTCTGTGTACCTAATGATAGAATCACTGATTACTAGTGTGTTAGGTGTGTTATTTAGCCTTAGGGGCTGTTTTTGCTTGGCACACTGACATTGTGGCGTATATGTTATCTGGTTTCTGTTGTGGGGAGGGGGTTGCTTGGGTGAATGCTTAGGAGGTCTCTGTTGTTTAGGCAGGTTCTTATTTAGAGCCTCCAAGTATGTTTTTGCGTGTTTCTGAGAGTTGTTTGCTGGTGCAGCTATGGCTGGTCTATGTGAGTCTGGTAATGTGGTGCTAGTGTTGCCCTTCTCCTTGTGACTAGATGATCCAGTCGTGGGTTGAGAGAGCTTAGCCTCCAGCTTGGCTGTGTAGCTGCATCTCTCACATATGTTTGTGTAGGTTGGGAGGAGGGGGTTGTCTGTGTACATGAGGCAAATGTAACATTGCCTCAGGATGCCCAGATTCACCAGCTGGACCGAAGAGTAGACCTGAAGCTGTCACTTTAACATGCCTGAATAGATGGTTTGGACTGTATTGCTAATTGGATGAGTAAAGAGCCTTATACTTCCTGAGTATAGGGCTGAAGTGCCAACTGTAAGCTAGTGCTAGTTTTAGAGAGTTTTAGTAACTGCCGGTCTTAAAATGCCTTATTTCTAGTGCTGGGTTGAAGTGTATCAAGTTTCAAGGGAAAAACTGAAGTGCAGACTTCGTGGAGCCTGGAATAGTTTAACCATAGCTAAACAGTGCTGGTGTGCAAACCCGCGCAAAACCGCACTATGCGGTTTTTATACCAGGGAGATCAAAAGGATAGAAATTAGCCCAAAATGGCCAATGCGCTACAAATTGCTGGGCTGGGACCAGTCCTACAGGGACAGATAGGCTGCTCAGAATTTCCTCTCTCACAGTGAACAAGGAAGCCACCTAATTATCCAAGTATGATATGGGCAACACAGGAACCTTTACCACAGTCCTGGATTCAGCAAAGCCTGAAAACTGGACTAGACTAGTTCAGAAAAGCAGGAAAACAAGGAGTTTTTTTTTTTTTTTCAGAAACAAAAGAAATGCAGAGCTTAAATTACTTTAAATACACAGAGGAGGCTAGCACACTTGAGTGTGTAGCCTGCGACTGTGTTACAGGTAACTTAAAAGCAAAAACGGCAAACAGTAACTTTTTTCAAATGCAACAAAGAAATAAGTACAGTAAACAATGCAGATATCACTAGGGATCCACAGAATCACTGAAAAGCCGCGTTTTAGGCGGAATTAGCATCCCAGGGAAACAGCAAGCAAAAACAATACTTAATCAAGTCCAAAGTCTCTCTTTTGTCTCTCAGCCACTTGTAGGACTCTGCAGAGCACCACGAGGAGCTTGCTGAGCTGTATACAAGAGCAAAACCGCGCTAAGCGTTTTTTATACCAGGGAGATCAAAAGGATAGAAATTAGCCCAAAATGGCCAATGAGCTACAAGTTGCTGGGCTGGGACCACTCCTACAGGGACAGATAGGCTGCTCAGAGTTCCCTCTCTCACAGTGAACAAGGAAGCCACCTAATTATCCAAGTATGATATGGGCAACACAGGAACCTTTACCACAGTCCTGGATTCATCAAGCCTGAAAACTGGACTAGACTAGTTCAGAAAGGTGGGAAAAGGAGTTTTTTGTGTTTTTTTTCAGAAACAACAGAAATGCAGAGCTTAAATTACTTTAAATACACAGAGGAGGCTAGCGCACTTGAGTGTGTAGCCTGTGACTGCGTTACAGGTAACTTAAATGCAAAAATGACAAACAGTAACTTTTTTCAAGTGCAACAAAGAAATAAGTACAGTAAGCAATGCAGATATCACTAGGGATCCACAGAAGCACTGAAAAGTCGCGTTTTAGGTGGGATTAGCGTTTCAGGGAAACAACAAGCAAAAACAATACTTAATCAAGTCCAAAGTCTCTCTTTTGTCTCTCAGCCGCTTGTGATGAGCTTGCTGAGCTGTATACAAGCACAAAACAGCACTAAAAGGTATTTATACCAGGGAGATCAAAAGGATAGAAATTAACCCAAAATGGCCAATGAGCTACAAGTTGCTGGGCTGGGACCACTCCTACAGAGACAGATAGGCTGCTCAGAGTTCTCTCTCTCACAGTGAACAAGGAAGCCACCTAATGATATGGGCAACACAGGAACCTTTACCACAGTCCTGGATTCAGAAGGTTATGTTATCGACATCTATCTCTGGGTCTCCTAGTAAGGTTGAGGTGATTTCTTTAATCTGTCTTAGTATAACTAGAAAGCTTTTACAAAGGTTTAAGGCAATTCTGAGATTGTTTATAGAAAGTTTTTGTAATAATAAATGTCAAATATCTTCATTTCTTTAAATAAGGGTTAATGGTTCAAGTTTAACATAGAGTTATTTAAGATATGTATTGAGATATTTTGGTTGGAAAAATGGTAAAAAGCCTTGTTAGATTTATTGATTCAATTACTAATATTTTCTTTATTGAGGAAGCGTAGGGCCTTAGGGTTAATTTTGGAACTGATTATTAGATTATACTATATTTTTACCCAAATAGGACTCCATTCTGTTTTTATTGGACAATAATCAGAGACTGCTATAATTCTGCTAGAATTTATTATATTATAATAGAGTTTAAAATTTGGGAGAAACAAGCTGCCAATCTTTTCGGGATAAGTCAGTTTTTGGTTGCTAATACAGACCAATTTTGGCTCCCACAGAAATTGAGAAAGATTTAGATTTAAGGTTTTGAATAATTTTATTATGTATTATTATATTACTTACATTAAACTGAAACAGTAATTGTGGTAGTATATTCATTTTAATAATGGCCATTTTTGACAATAAACAAAACTTTAATTTATTCCAAGGATATCTTGTTCAATCATTTTCCAAAGTTTTGTTATGTTAGTCTGATAAATCTTTTTTGGATCATGACAAAAAGATATACCCAAATATTTCAAAGTGTCATTTAATGTAATCCCAGACTCTGGAAAATAATTAATTAAGTTATAGGTTGGGTTTAAAGGAAAAAGAGATGATTTATTAATGTTAAGTTTATAGTTAGAAAATTTTGAAAATGCTTCAATAGAATGCTGAATTTTTGGTAGATCAGTATTGGGTAAAGTAAAATAAAGGTTTACATTATCAGCAAAGACTTTTACTATAAGCTTCATATTACTTATTATAGGAAGGTAATGAAAATTTCTTTGAACTATAAGAAGGAAGAGCAGTTCTCTCTCTCTCTCTCTCTCTCTCTATACATATATATATATATATATATATATATATATATATATATATATATATATATATATATATATATATATATATATATATATATAGATATGGGTCTACCTCAAAACGCTGACAGTGCACAACGCAGATGACAAGAACACTGACACCAGAAGATCGACAATGGAGAAGACCGACAGTTGAGAATCCCGATGCTGAGAACACCGACATGTTAAGGTAAGTGTGCGATAGGGACAGATGTTAGGGTCAGGGTGTGGGTAAGGTAAGTGTGTGATAGTGATGAACGTTAGGGTAGGGTGCGGGTAAGGTAAGTGTGCGATAGTGAGAGACTTTAAGTTTAGAGACAGGTTAAGTGAGTTAGGGTTAGGGTGCGGGTAAGGTAAGGGTGCGATGGTTATGGACTTGAGGGTTAGGGGTGGATTAAGTGAGTTAGGGTTAGGGTGCAGGTAAAGTAAGTGTGCGACAGTGACGGACCTTAGGGTTAGGGTTTGGGTTAAGGTTAGTGCATAGATAGTTATGAATATTAGGTTTGTTGTAGGTTTGTAAGGTTTTTGGTGTGCTTGTGTTGTGTGTATGTTTTTTGGGAAAGGTATTTGTTTTGTTCATTGTCGTAATTTTGGTTTGTCGGGCATGTGAAGTTTCATGTGTTTGAACTTTCTTGTTTTTGTCATTTTGTTCGTGTCGGTTATTTTGTTGTTGGTGTTTTGGCATGTCGGTGTTGTCAGGTAGACCCATATATATACATATATATATATATATATATATATATATATATATATATATATATATATATATATATATATATATATATGTATATTAAATAAATAAGGGCACAGTGGGCATCATTGTCTTGTTCCATTAATATTTTTTTATTTATTTATATGTAAAGATGTTTGTTTGTGTTCATAGGTTCATAGGTTCATACTAGGCTATCTGCCCAAGGGCATTTATAAGCCTAGCCCATAGTTATGTGGCTTTCGCCACCCCTTTAGTTTGAATAAAAACTATGCCTATCATTTTTCTGTGCCTCTGTCAAGCAGTGACACTGAAGTAATCCCTGGGGTATATCTGCGATCTCCCATCCATTGGTCAAGATTCCTCTTGAACAAGGCCAGCGAGGTGCTCTGCCTCACATGTACCGGGATTTTGTTCCACAGCATAGGGAGTCTCTGGGTGATGAATCTGTCCCTCCAGCACATTCTATTTATAACCGTGTCAAGGTTTAAGTCTCCGCCCTTGTGGTTCTGAGGGATCTAGATTTTTGAGGTGAAGCATATTCATCAAATCTGGGTTTGACATGGCCTTATATGTCAGGCACAGGTCACCTCTGAGCAAGCGGTATGAAACTGAATAGAGCTGGAGTTCTTTCAGTCGGGCAGCATAAGACATATTTATGAGACCCTTTATACTTTTGGTGAGGAACTTATGGGGCCATTCAAGCTGCAGCAGGTGTCTGGTCAGATACATTCGAGCAGGGCATTGTACTCAATCATAGGTCTAATGAGTGATGAGTACAGGGGACGATGACCTCCCTTGATCTAGATGTGAATCCCTTCATGATCAGGTGGGCGATATAGAAGGTTTTCCTAACTACTTTAGCAACATGAGTGTCAAGCGAAGGCTACTGTCAACTTGGGTCCCCAGATTCCTGATGACTTTTCTGTGCTCAGTGGATTGCCACCTATATGGTAGCTAGGGGTAACCTTGTTTTTCCCAAAGGGTATGACTATGCATTTTTGGCGTTTAACTTCAGGCCATGGCTCTGGCACCAGTTATCCGTTTCTGTGAGGCCCTTCTGGAGGATATCTGTGTCAGATGTGTTTTCGACTATGGCCCAGTTTGCAGTCATCTGCAAACTTTGTCAGCCATAACCCTCCTGTGTTTGCTTGTACTTCAGAAAAGTAGATGCCAAACAAGAGTGGACCAGGACTGAGCCCTGTGGGACACCACTTGTGACAGGCTTTGAGTCTGACATGGCTCCAGCAACTCTGACCCTGTGGGTTCTGTCACTTAGCCAGTTTGCAACCCATCTTGTGATGTATGGGTTTACATTCAAGCTGATGAGTTTTTCGATGATACCTGAGTGGGGTATTGTGTGAAGGCCTTTGCCAGGTCGAGGTAGGCTGTATGGACTGCCTTTCCTCATCAATGGCCTTGGTGACTGTCTCAAAAGTCAACCAAGTTTAAGAGGCAGGATCTGCCTTTGACAAAGCCAAACTGGGTTGGATCCAAAGTCTGCAAGTTCCCTATGTCTTTATTTATGAGTTCCATTATGATCCTCTCCATGGCTTTGCAGATAAGGCTTGTCAAGCTAATGGGCGGTAATTTCCAGGGTCTGTGGAGGCACCGCCCTTATGAAGTGGGACCACAGTGCCGTGCGCCACTCCTTGAGTGTATCCTGAGGTGAGGCTAAGATTAAACAGCTGTCCTAACTGTGGGTTTAATTCCTCATTGAGTTCATGAAGCACACAGCCGGGGACACCATCCGGTCCCATGGATGCTGTGTTTTTTGCCTTAGTGAGGGCAGTTCTCACCTGGGCGTTGGAGATGTTTGGGGGCTACAATCCTCTGGAATAGATATCTCTCCTTTTGGGGGAGGGGGGGGAGAAGTTTGCACTGAACCTGTCAGCCAGTATGTTAGCAATGTGTGTAGGTTCAGTAATTTTCACATCATTTGGAACTAATTCTGAGCATATCTGGGAGTTTCCTCCTAGGTTTCTAACATAGCTAAAGAAGGCCTTATGATTGTCTTTAGAGTCCTTGGCGATTTTTCTCTCAAAATTTGCCTTGGATGATTTTATGAGAGCTCTTAGTTTTTTACTTATAATGATCAAAGGTGTCTTACCTTTCAAGGATTTTGCTCTATCTTGTAATAGCTTCCTCCTTTTGTTGTAGAGCTTGTTTATGGCTGGGGTCCACCAGACTGGATGTTTGCCTTTGGTACAGAGATTCTTAGTTTTGTTTGGGATTGCCTGATCCATGCAGTCCTGTAGGTGCTGGTAGAAGGCATTTGTAAGTGATTCAGCGGTTTGAGTAATGTTTACCACTGGCTCAGGGGCCTTTTTTTGCATAAAGATTTTTAATTGAGTTAATAAAAGTTTGTGGTAGACTGAAATACAGCATTATTAAAAAAAGAAAGTCTAGGCTGAGTCTATCAAAAGCTTTAGAAGCATCAGGAGCACGTGCAAACATTGAGTTTTTATTTTGTCTAAATAGTGAAATCAGGATGTCCAGGGTATTTGTGTGGTCACAGGCTTGTCTACCCTGAAGAAAGCCTGATCAGTTGGGTGAACTTATGCTTGCTAATAGAGATGTCTGTTTACCAATAATGAGGCAAATATTTTAATATCTATGTTGATAAGGAAAATTGGTCTATAGTTTAACAGTTCCTTAGTGTCAGTATTTTTGTTTGGAACAAAGATTGTTATGCAGTTATTTAAATATAGTCCATTATGCCATTTTCTTTAATGCAATTGAATAGACGCAGTAGGGTTTTTGAGAATTTTTGATTAAAAGTTAAAAAACCTGCTGTATAGCCATCAGGTAAAGGGACTTTGTCTGCCTTAAGATTGCTAATATTTCTTGCAAGGTGAAAGGAGCTATAAGAAGGTCCTTTTAACTTTGGTTGAGTTTTGGAAAAACTGTCTGATTTAGAAAGTGATCTTTTTCTTCCAAGCTAAATGATAAGTGTTGCTCTCCATATGTTTGAGAATAGATTTGTTCAAAGATTTGAATAATCTCAGTGTTTAAATTGTAAGTCTTATTCTGATATATGATTTTGGTTATTAATGGATAGGCTTTGTTAATATTTATCATTCTTTCTAGCACTTTTGATGGAATTTGTGCCAATTCAGTGTACCTAGCTAACATTTTAATTTCCTTGAATGATATACTTGCTTGGTATAAAGTAGATAAAGTTCTTTCTGGAGATCTTTTTTTTTTTCTTTTAAAGCTATAATTTCTGCAAAGTTCCTCTTCAAGTTCACCATTTCTTCTCTTCAATGTTACTTCTTTTGATGTATAGATTTTTATTTATAATAAGATGCTTTATTAATGTGATTTGATGTATTAGACCAGTTTACAGTAAGTGTAATTATAGAATGGTCTGAAAAGAATCCTAGATTAATATAAAAGTCAATGTTAGATCTCAGAAATATTTCTGAGATAAAAAAGAAGTCCATCCTAGCCCAAGTTTTATAATAATGTGAATAGAAAGTAAATTTCTCAGATGCTTCATTTCTCTTCTGAAAGTGGAAGGGGTCAAATAAATTAAAATCTATTTTTAAGTCAGAGATTGCTGTTGAAGCATGCATGTTGTATGATTTATTTGTACTAGTCCTGTTAAACATAAGATCACCAACTGCATTCCAATCTCCCCCCAAAATATAATAATAATTAGGGAGTTTGCTTATAATGTTATAAATTGACATTATAAACTCATATTGTTTAGTACAGACTGCATATAAGTTCAGTAATAGTGCAGGTTTATCAAGAAATTAGTTCTTTAGAACCACATAACACCATCTTCCTTCTTCATCTGAGTTACACTGAAATATATTCTCCTTTAAAGTTTTATGTGCTGCTTGGTTTAGAACCTGATTCAGTTATAGCCCCTATCTATTTTTTACCCAACTCTTGAGTCCATTGACCTGACATCATGTGAGTCTCTTGAACAAATATTATTTCAGCCTTTGAATTAAATACTAAGTGAAAAAATAAGCCACTTTTCCTTTTCATTTGTATACCTTTCATATTGCATGAATCAATTGTCTACATTAATACTCCCATTGAAAATATAAAAAGAGAGTGAAATAGTGTTTTAAGAGAACATAAGAACCATTTTATCACATAAGTTTAAATATAAAAAAATTACACATTGCAGTCTACTCTTCCTGCTATGAACTTGTGCCTAACTCCAAAAGAGCCAGGAAGAGAATAAACTAACAGTACATAAAGAGCCATAGAAATAAATAATATTATAGTTTTGCATCCATGTACGTACTTCATTTTTCAACATGTTTACCCTGAAGTCTAATATAAAAAAACATTTTCAAGTAGATCAAAAATAACACAACAATAAAACAAGTCCACTATAAAAAGTAAATTTGTAGTATATAAAAAAGGCAGCAAGGACACTTTTTGATCATCTTTTAAATTCAAACAGGTTGACTATAAACAAGTAAACAAATAATTTAAAAGAACAGATGACATTTAACCTGGTGATTTTCTTATCTGTATTATGAAATCAGTAACAGTATGTTATAGATGATAAAACCACATGGAATTTGAAAGCAAGGACCAGCTTTAATGCTTTCATTCTTGTAGAAAATGACTCCAAGACACAAAAATACCTTGTAGGAATTTCAGTACGGTAAAATGACAGGAAGTGCACTGCATAAACTTTATCAAGTACAAACAAGACCCAAGAGACCTCCCTCCCAACCATTAATGATGTTAAGTCAGCACAAACAAAACTCCAGTACAAGACACATGCGTACTTATACCCTTAATTTGTCTCACATTTATAATTATTTAGTTGCCAAGTCTTGGAAATCAGCTTTTCCAAAATATCCACTGGCATTCAGTATACAGTCATCAAATAATGCTGTTAACAGACAATTTTCATTCAAGACCAACTTGATGCTTACTTTCCCATAGAAAAATAACTCCGGTACATGAGTATACTTACACAGGGACCTCCTATGGAAAATGGGAGAAAGTGCATTGTAGAAACACTGTGAAATATAAAAAGAACCCCAGTGACCTCACTGTCATTAAAATGTAAAATTAGCACAGATAAAATCATAATACTTAACACATTACATATAATATTTTGTCCCAAAAACACAGTTCTTTAGTTAACACAATGTGGTTTCCACCATTACCAGTATGTCCAGTAGTATTTGGTTTCCAATCTTCTTATGATGGTTCAGCAGTCTGTCTTCATATAGGTGTTTTGTTAAAAGCATTTATAAAAGGCCTGTTTTGCATATTTAGGTGACTCAACAGAGTATTTATTTTCCTTCTCCTGGAATACCAAAATAAACTTGTATCTCATCTGGAACTTGATCCCCCTCGCAATCAAAAATGTGCAAAATGTTGACAGTCTCTGTCGATCCTGCTAAATTTGGTATGGTAAATCCTGGGCAAAAGTAATTTTATTCCGATTCCATGTTAGTGTTTTTTTTTTCTTTTTGGCAGCTGTTAAAATTTTTAAGGCATCTTGATAACTTAGGACTCTCATGTATACCTGTCGAGGTTTATCTTGTGACAGTACTTTCCTTAGTGCATGATGCGCTCCCTCAATAATGATCTGGTTAGACTCAGCCTGGTTATCTAGGAAACAGCCAATAATTTGGTATAAAACTTCAGTTAGTTTTGACTGTATTGTTTGGGTACCTCTTGTACACAAATGTTGCTTCTTCTACTTCTTGCCACTAGGCCTAGGATGTTTTATTGCAGTTCATGAATAGTTTTAGTATTAGATTGTGATGTTTGTAACATCTGATTGATTTTTATTCATTTTGTAGTGTTTATCTTCTGTTTTTTTCCAGTCTGTCCGCTATACAATTCATTGTGTTACTAAAAGTCTGCAGTTGGTCTGATAGTTGTTGTATCACTGTTTGAAATGGTTGTAGTGCCATTTTGAAGTCTTTCAAGTCCAAGAAATGTTCCATTTTCAGTTTACTTATACCCTTTTGCCCTTACAGTTGTCTGGTAGTTCTCGGTCATTTAGAAATATTTTCCTTTTCTGGAGTGGATATAGCTGAACATTTAGATTTATATATCTGTAAGTCTATGGTTTCAGTTTTATTTGCCATCCGGATAGTCCCTTTGATTGTTTCCTGATTTTGCAGACAATTGCATCGTAGTTTCATTAGGGAAGTCATCCTCACTTCGGAGGTAAGTTTCTACATAGTTATGTGTTGTTTTCTTTTTTGCACCATTTTTGAAGCCATGTGTTTAGCGAGTGATTAAGCTGACATTTAAAGTCATTTTGGAGCTTAGTTGACTGTGTTTGCATTGATTTAATTGTCATGTGCCTGCCTTTTTTATCAGAGCCATGCTGACACGGTGTTCACAGGACTGCTGCCATGATACCTGTAATCTATGCCTCTCACTTCTACCCCCACTAGATAAAGCAGTCCCTAACTCCACCAAATAATCTCCTGGGGTGGAATACCCATATAAGTAAATGATATAATAGAAAGAACTGCCTGCTTTATGCTAACAAGAGATCTCATTCCACTTACCTTAAGAACATACGTAAGCTAACTAATAAAGGAATTAAGGAAACTATTAGGAAGCTCAAAAATAGTAAAATATAACTACAAATCTTTCTTTAACTATATCACGAAGTTAAGAAGTAACAGCCAACAGTGTTTGGAGATAATCCGCAATAATGTTATACTTTCTGACCTAAATTAAATAGTTAATGTCCTAGAGAACCTATTTAGTGCAAATTTCACTCTACCCACAATTAAAACTATTCCAGAGGTTTCACAGTCCCCGGCACCCCCTTAAATTACTATGAAACAAGTTGTCTCAGCCCTCCAGAAAACTTATAATGCTTCACCCATAGCCTTAATAACCTATCATGTTGCCTGATTATCAGTGCCAATTATGGCCTTTCTGAACCCCTACTTAACATCTTTAAATAGGGGTTGGGAGGTTGGTATAATGGTTAAAGTGATCAATTTACAGACACAAGGTGCCTAGTTTGATTCTCAGATGGGTTAATTGGCTAGGCTTAAAATGGCCCACAAGAGCAGTTAACCATAGTAGCAATCTATGAATCTATGAACTTAACATCTATTCCTCTCCACCAGTTATATTCCAGAAACCTGGAAAGCAACTATTGTAAAGCTGATACACAAGGGTGGCCCAACCACAGACCCTGGTATCTATAGACTCATTAGTTTCTCTATCCTCATATGCAAAGCTATGGAATACATTCTCTGAGACCTCATTAATCTGGACAATGAAAATGTCTTAAACCTGGACCCTCATCAGTTTTTGTCAAAAGAAGGTCCTACCTTCTTAGCCTCATTACTTTCTTTGAAAAAGTAACCAAAGCCGTGGATAGTGGTTATCTGGTACAAACAGCATGGACCTGGTCAAGGCCTTTCACACTTTTCTCTATGCAGGCATTGTTGGTAGACTTGTAAATCTGAATGCAAATCCTTATATTATACAGTGGATAGATAACTGGTTGTCTGACAGAATCCATGTAGTTAGAGTTGCAGGTGCCACGTCTGAAAGCAAAAGTATTGCTAGTGGTGTACTACAGGACTCACTTTTGAGCCCTCTTCTGTTTGGCATCTGTTTCCCAAACCTTCAGGCCAGCAGTCCTGGCTTATAGAAAACTAGGTTTGCAGTCGACAGTAAATTGAGTTTTGCTACTTAATCTTCAAAGTGCTCTAAAATGGGTTAAACTATGTTAGTAATTGGTGCAAGGACACTGATATCATATTAAATGGAAAAAGGTAGCATAGTTCATTTTGGTAAACAAAAAATAGGTGGTATACCCCTACAATCAGGAATTGCTGTAAGGGATCTAGGTACTTTTGTTAAAAATTCCTTATCATTTCACCATCATGTCTCCATAGTAGTTTGGAAAGCATTTTATCTGGTTCATTTCATTTCCAAAGATAACTCCACTGTAACCAAAAAAGTTTTAGGTCCCCTTTACTCACATCTTATCATACCCATTATTGAAAATAATGCACCTTTTGACATGTATTTGTTTAAATATATAATGCAGCATAAAAAACCTTGGTGATTCATAGCTAAAAAGATCAGTGGCCTCAAAAATCTTTGTTATCAGGAGAGACTGGCAGCCCTTTCTATGTACTCAGTCTCTTGCAGACTCCTCCCTTTCTACCTATGAAAGATCCAATCCTATTTGATCTATTTCTTCTCAGAATTAATGGTACTAAAAAATACTCAGTTAAAGGAATAAAACTTTCATCAGTGGATAAATAAGCTGCATTGACATTGTAAGTTCATAATCCAACATATCCCTCAGCTCTGGAACAAATTTCCACTATAAGTCAAGCAGAATAGTATCCTTGCATCCTTCAAGGTAAACCCAGATAATTCGATAGGCACCCTCAAATTCTCCAACAGTCAATGTTGCCTTACTCTCCTTTAGGCATGAGGGAACTTTTGAATATGTTTGTTTTTGGCTAGACTTGTAATGATCTGCAGACTGATTGCCTAGCACTTCCCTATGAAGTAATGTAAATAAACTGACCTTCAGCCATGACATGGGTAGAAAGCCACTCTTAATTACATAAAATATCACATGAGAAATAACACTGAATACTAAACAATAACATATTTTTTACAAGTGGTTCATCAAATGAGAATGTATTACTCTTACTTATGAAAGCTAAAATATAAGTGGCATTTTCTCTTGCTTCTACCAAGTGCATAAAGAGGGTTACCTAATAATAAAGACATTGAGACATTATTGGCTGCAGTTCTTTCAAAAACATTTTCAACTGTATTTTATATATATATATATATATGGTTCCCTATGAAACCATCGAATTTACACTACATCGAGAATGACTACATCGAGACTAGACCATCGAAAGTACATAACAGCGAAAACAGAAATCGTCGACATTTAAAACATCGACTACATGGAAAGTGCAGAACATACAGGAGAGAAGTTATTAATACAGTTATACTGCACTACATAGCATACACACTAGCCCTGACCCAAACCCTAACCCTAAGGTCCGACACTATCGCACACTTCACCTACCTGCACCCTAACCCTAACTCACTTACCCACCCCTAGCCCAAGCTCCGACACTATCTCACACTTCACCTACCTGCACCCTAACCCTAACTCACTTACCCACCCCTAGCCCAAGATCCGACACTATCGCACACTTCACCTACCTGCACCCTAACCCTAACTCACTTACCCACCCCTAGCCCAAGCTCCGACACTAACACACACTTCACCTACCTTCATTTTCGACGCTTTGGAAGTCGACGATTTCCGTTTTCGATGGTTTGCAATTTCAATTTAGAAGTCCCGATCTTCTCATTTTCGATGTAGTGTAAATTCGATGGTTTCATAGGGAACCATATATATATATATATATATATACTGCAATTTTTACCTTCCCAGAAAATATTTTTCTGTATTGGCTGACTTCTAAGTCATAAATACAGCAATTATGCCCAAAATTATAGTACACATATCATAACCTACTGGGAATATAGAAATACCTGCATGATCATTTTCATGCAAAAATTTTAAAAAATGTATGAAATTGTTGCACATCTAGGAATCATACATATGCCATTCCACTGAATTTTCTCTATTGGGAAAATTATGTCAAACCTCTTCAAAGAGCTGTTTTAATTCCACTTTTACTAGAGAACAACAACTTATGAAGTAGCAGTTCATAGGTTCATAGGTTGGTACTGGGCTATCTGCCTGAATGCATATATTAGCCCAGCCACATTGTGCAGTATTCACCACCCCTTTAGTAGTTCCCTAGACCCTTGTACTAGCAGCTAGTACCTTTGGCCCCTCCTAGTAGTGCTGTTGGTGTGATCCCCGGTGTGAAATTTCTGTTACCCATCCACTCATCAAGGTTCCTCTTGAAGAGCGATAGTGAGGGGCTCTGTCTTATGTAGATCGAGACCCTGTTCCATAGTAAGGGAAGTCTCTGCGAAGGGAATCTATCCCTCCAGCATGTTCTATTCATTGTTGTGTTGAGGTTTATATCCCTAGAGCATGTAGCTCGAGTAGATTTGGTTTTGCTAAGATGGAGCATGTTCAACAATTCTGGGTTGGACATGGCTCTGTACGTTAGACAGAGATCACCTCTGAGAAAGCGGTATGCAACAGAGAACAGTCTTAGCTTTTTTAAAAATATCTACTCAAGAAGAACTATCACCACACACATGAAACAGTCTTTATGTTGTGATACAAAGAATATGCAAGCTTCCACAATAAACACTCTGACCAACAATGAGCATTTTTACTGAGAATGCTAAAAGGCCAGAAAAAAGCAAAAAATCAGAATAGAGCTGATGCTGGTAACTTAAATGTTCACTCCAAGCTAACAATGTTTACAATTATTCCAGAGCAGTCCTATTCAAATGTTGGCAACTACTTTCTTCCAGTCACTCATCTGCTATGTTTCAAATATCCCATGGAATACATTGGAGACTGACTCTTCCAAGAGAAGACAACTGGTAACCTGTCTATCACAAAACAACCACTCTATTTACCAAAACAGAAAATACAAACTTTTTTCAACAATTCCTTCCTCATTGACTAGTACTGGATGCCTGCCAAAGGCAAAAACAATCTTTTTGAGAGGCTTGTCAATACAACCAGGTTCATAGATTTATAGGTGAGTAGTAGGCAATCTGTCAGCAGACCATTACACCCTAGCCAAAAAACCCTATTCATATGTTTCATCCACCCTCAAGGAGGGCAAGGCCAGATAGACTATTTAAGCTGTCCATCAAACCATCTTGGTTTACCTTGAAGGTGGTAAGAGGGGTACTCTGATTAACATGTAGTGGAAGTCTGTTCTAGTGTTGATAAAAATGTTGGGGTATAAATCTTCTATGCCAACATGGATTATTTACCTGTTGATGAAATTTTAGTTCCTTTAGATGGTTATTTAAGGGATGATTTGTTCTGTGAAGGAATGGGAAGTGAAAGAGGGTTGGATCTTTCAAGGCTCAAAAGGTTAGATGAAGATCTTCGTGGAGTAGTGTATAACAGATTAAATGAAGTAAGAGGGTGTATAGCAGATTAAATAAAGTAAGACAGCTGCCAGTCTGTCCTGATAACTAAGACTTTTGATGTCTCTGATCTTTTTCATTATGAATGTCTGCGATTTCTCAAGTCGAATGATATGTTTAGATAAATGCTTGCCAAAAGGTGCATTATATTCAATAATAGGTCTGATGATAGCTGAGTAAAGAGAAATTAAGACTTCTTTATATCTAATAAACGGAATCACAGAAACGGATAACTGGTGCCAGAGCCATGGCCTAAAGTTAAATGCCAAAAAATGCATAGTCATACCCTTCGGGAAAAACAAGGTTACCCCTAGCTACCAAATAGGTGGCAATCCACTGAGTACAGAAGAAGTTATCAGGGACCTGGGGACCCAGGTTGATAGTAGTCTGTCATTCGACACCCATGTAGCTAAAGTAGTTAGGAAGACCTTCTACATTGCCCACCTTATCATGAAGGGATTCTCATCTAGATCAAGGGAGGTCATAGTCTCCCTATACTCATCACTCATCAGACCAATGATTGAGTACAATGCCCCATTCGAATGTATCTGACCCGACACTTGCAGCAGCTGGAGAGGCCACAAAGTTCCTCACCAAAAGGATAAAGGGTCTCAAACATCTGTCCTATGCTGCCCGACTGAAAGAACTCCAGCTCTATTCAGTAAACTTACGCTTGCTCAGAGGTGACCTTTGCCTAACATACAAGGCCATGTCAAACCCAGATTTGATGAATATGCTTCACCTCAAAAATCTAGATCCGTCAGAGCCACAAGGCGGGAGACTTAAACCTCGACACGGCTATTAATAGGGGCGTGCTGGAGGGATAGATTCATCACCCAAAGACTCCCTATGCTGTGGAATAAAATCCCGGTATATGTGAGGCAGAGCACCTCGCTGGCCTTGTTCAAGAGAAATCTTGACCAATGGATGGGAGATCGCAGATATACCCCAGGGATTACCTCAGTGTCACTGCTCAACAGAGGCACAGCAAAATAATGGGTATAGTTCCCCATACTAAAGGGGTGGCGTAAGCCACAAAACTATGGGCTAGGCTTGTAAATGCCCTCAGGCAGATAGCCTAGTATGAACCTATGAACCTATGAACCTATATGTCTTTGGAAAATAGATGAACCAGATAGAAGGCTTTCTGAACTGCTTTGGAGACATTATGGTCAAATGATAAAGAATTATCAATAAGAGTGCCTAGATCCCTTATGACTGTGCCTGATTGGAAGGGTGTGACACCACTTTGATATATGAAAAAGTTTTTTTGCCAAAATGAACTATGCTTTATGTTTTCCCATTTAATTTGAGACCATTGTCCTTGTATTGATTGTTAACATGGTTTGGAGTTCACAAGTACCCTCGATCAGTAGTTCTCTGCATCGTATTCCCTACTATTGAAGACATCCTCACATCATAAAAAGAATGCAAGATGATCTTAACATTTCTAAAAACATTTTGTTTTCTGGGGCAATTACTGTGTTTTATTAACAGATGTACAAACATCTGAATACCATTACTTTTAAATCCAGCACTAAAGATATGATATTCCACCTATTTACTCATTGCTTATATTTGGTCTTGTCATATTTCCATTGATGTAAGGACTGGTGATGCTATCACAATTGTATCTTTTGTTTACACATTCAGTAATAAATAGGTTCTGACCCAAAAGTTACCTCTAATGAACAGAATAAGCAAGCAACTTGCAAGTTTGATGGATTTGAATTATCACTCATCCTTAGTGGTTTGAATATATTTTTTTTATAGACACTGCATTATATTCTGCCATTTAGGAAGGTTAAAAATAACTTAACCACAAAACAGAAACCTCCAGCAGGCAAAACTGAGCCAAGCATGAGGAAAAAATACAATAAACAAATATAAAATGGCTCAAGGAACCACATAGAAAATAGTTTATTCATATAAAACAACAAGCATCTAAGCATTCACAAATGCTTTTCAACTTGTAGTACAATGAATAAAAATCAACCATCTTTATATGCTCTACATTCACCAATTAAGCAAATTTCTTCTAGCATCATAAGTCTTCTGAAATGGCTGTTTTATTTTTAATTAAATATTTTTTATTAAAAGATGCTAAATAAAAAAAAACTGTTAGCACAAGTAATAAAATTGTTCACATGTTAAACAAAATGTTAAACAAACAAAAACTTAAGCTAAGATGGATTATCTACAACTTTCTGTACTTTGCATCATTTATAAAATGTATAAACTCTACATAGAATTCTATTATTTTATTATATACTTCTTGATGAGAAATGTAAAAGTCACACTGATCCACAACCTTTCTTGGATGTTCTCAGTTTTGTCAAATGTCAAACCAAAAATCCAAACAGTCCCATTGTTGTCATGATAGTTCTCCATTCTTTTTTCCTTATTTGAATATACAATGTGGGGGACGGATGGCATAATGATTAAGGTGTTTAACTCACAGATAAAAGGCAAAGGGTTTGATTCTTACCAAGGGAAAACTGGATAAAAATAAAGTGAACCCCAAAAGCAGCTAGCATAGTACTCAACTAGCAGCAATCCTTTTTTTAACAGTCTAGAGTAATTTTGAATGTATTCTTATTTGGAACTGAACTTTTAGTTTTCCATTTTCTTAGGATAATGCTTTTTTGAAACACTTGCTAACACTAATTCAATATGTGTGTTTTTTCTTCGAAAATTACTTTTTTTGTAAAACATATATAAAATACACATTTTTCCAAAATTAATGACAATTTTGTTATATATATATATATATATATATATATATATATTTGGCTTCATAGTATCTTAGTCAGGTTCTATCAGTACACAGCTCTAGGGCATTGCTAAAATCATGTGTACATAATTTTCTTCCCATTCATTGCACGTCCAACCTGATGAATCCCTCATATTACATTTTTTAAAAAGTCTTACCAGAGTAAAAACATTGGTGTAGGGTTTACATATTAACCTACAATGTTGACATTTTATGTAGGGCTAACTATGTCCCAGACTGGTTCCCATTGTTCTGGCAGTAGATTTAGATATTGTTTATTTTTAATTATAAATTGCATCCATGTTATATGTGCTATTCCCTTCTTTACCAAAAGATCAAACAACATCAAACAAAGAGTGCTAACTCTGTCTTTTCTAAACAACAGACATTTTTCCAGTCTTTACCTTTGCCATTCTTTTGTATATCAAAGTATATGGATGACACATGTACATAAGTAAACCAAACTATACTTTAACACTCTGTGTTTTAATTCTTGGTTAACCAACTTCATCAAGCAGTTATTGATTTAGTTATTCTATTCCTATATGCCCCGTAATTCCCCTATAATTTTAAAAGTATTTGTAATTTCAGCATGTTTCCATAGAGATGGCTGAAACTAGAAACACTCCCCATTAAAGCTTTATACTTTTAATAATGTCTTCTTTAAATCTTGAAGCAAAACTTCTGACATTCTGGCCAGGACTTTTCTTTTAAGAAACATTTTCACCAATCTTGTTTATAGTGCTGGCTAACTCAAATGTTAATACTAGTTGAAAACTAGTCTATATTATGGCAAATTAGGTAGGCCCTCTTCTTTCTATACCCTACCAGCATGTGTGCTTTTTGTTATACAATTGGCCTTCCTTTATTTTCCTAATACTGGCTTATCTATCATATCTTGAATTTCTTCTAACATTTCAATTAGGAAATGTCAATTTTGTGAAGACATACCACCCAGGGAGAACCACGCTTTTTATTCCAATGATCTTAACAAGTAATATTTTTAATTTTGGTATTGTCTTCAACAAAGTGCTGTATTCTCTCTTTTAACATTTTGATCCAGTGTGAATTGACTGAAGTGTATGATCTACTCTTAAGCCTCAATAGTTTGAAATAATATGCTCATGGGTGAGTACACATGGTCACTGCCCCCTGTTTGACCCTAGCCTCATAAGTACTCATTATTGTTGCATTTCTATCAAGAGTGTACTTCAAAGCTCCTAAATATATTCACAAGGGGGTTAATGACTTCTGTATTTTCATACATTATGATATATTAAACATTAAAAGTGAATTTCCCCTGACCTCGTGTTTCCTAATTGTCTAAAAGAAGCTTCTTTTCCTTTTCCAATATTTCTACTAATATATTAAAGATTCCGGATGACAATGGACATCCTTGCCTGGTTGCTCTATGTATACTTTTTTGGATGCATCTTCATTTATTAAAATATCAAACAAAGGGGTATCATATAGTACATCAATCTCTCCCATAATCTTTTAGCAAAATCTCTTTTATTAGATTCCCTTATATATACACTTTTTTTTTATTTCTAATAAAATAAGTCAAACTACATGCCCACACATGTGCATTCTTTCACCAATTATCCATTATTTGTCTGTCCTTTATGAAACCACCCAGTACTGCAGCTATGAACTTTGACCTTGTTTAATACTGCAAATTTAACTTTTTCACCTTTTAGAAACGGAAAAGCTATGTCATCATTTATAGCTCTTTTCATGCAGCATGAAAAAACAAGGTATATGCTACCTCTTCAGGTTTCTCAGCAATGCTACTCAGACTCAAAAATAGGCTATAGTCCTGGATCCACAACCTCTGAATTTCAGACAAATATATTTTGTAGACAGAGATTCAAGAACACTGTAGTTGTGAAATCTTAATTATTTACTTATGATAAAATGTAACATGTGGCTTTTGATCAGTTTAAGAAATATGAAGCCAGCACACAAAATAAAATGCAGGTAGCTCACTGATTTAGTTAATTACAACCATGCTGCTCATACACCAGTTCTACATAAGATCGTGTATATCATGGTACTTCAGGTATTGTACATTTATAATGCAGCAATATGCACTACAGTACTTGTGCTGTTAAAATGAATAAACTCCAGGATGATACAGAAAGTTCAAGTGCATTTTGTTCAAAATTACTGACTAAAGTTACACTGAGCTATGACAGATAGACAGAGAATGCTTTAGTTTGCTGTAGGGTATACAGAAGAAGATTTATACCACATACATATCAGCAACCACTACTAGTTATTTCTACCACAAGGACTGGGATATTCATATTAATTGCAGGTTGGATGAAATGCTGGTTCCTGTCTTTATGAAGATATTTAAACTTCACATCCTAAATAAAGAATTTCTACCCTTGGCTACAACATCTTCCGACGTGATGGAGTCACTCTAATTTACTCCCAACACCTCAACCTTTATCCCTTAGACAACACACCCCTCAGTTTATTCCAGCTGAACTCTTTAACAGTGAACTGTAAAGTAAATGATTTTAAAACAGTAACTCTAGTTGCTATATATTCCCCATGGCGACAATATCCCAGTACTAGAATACATACTCTCCTGGTTCATGCACAATGTTACTAATGAAACTATCCTGTTAGGAGATGTCAACATCAAATGGTTATCCCTTACATCTAACTCCCCTAGCTCTAGCATCAACTACCATAGCTTTTCACAACTAGTCACCTCTCCCACTCACTTCATTAAACACAACAACACTTGCTCCATCATAGACTGGATACTGGTATCTAACCCAATCCCATACAATCACCCTACACTTCTATCTGATTCTATTAGTGACCACTCCCTCATCCTCTTCCAAAGATTCACCCATCACTTACCAAGGCCACATAAATTAAACTACTTCCATAGTCTATCAAATTTCATCCCTGGCACTCTAAATAGCACACTCACTTCTATTAACAGGTCCTTCATATCATATTTACCACTTAATGATGCAATGCAAAAAATTAACAACATTTTTTTAAGCATCCTTATTTCTCTTGCTCCTGTTAGAAAAAAGAGAGTGAAATCCTTAGTCTTCTTCTGACTATCCCAATCTAGTCATACTCTCATACAAAAAAGAGACTCTGCCTGGAAACTCTGGACTAAGTCAAAATCTCCCATTCATCTTCAGACCTACAAAGAACTACGTAACCTCACCAAAACAATTACTCTTGACAAGAAAAACTTTTATCTCGACTCCCAAACAACCCATCAAAATAACAACAGAACATTTTGGAACTCTAGTAACCAAATCCTGCACCTTGGTATCCCTATAGCTCCAAACCCTTGTCCTAATAACACCCCCGCTGAAACCGTGACCATATTCAACTCTCATTTCATTGACTCTATCAGCAAACTATCACAAACCCTTAGCTCTCCAAACCCCACAGATCTCTCCACTCCATCTAAGCAGACCCCTAACACCCACACCCACTCAGACCCCTCCTCTCCTGCAAACAACAATGACTCCTTTTCTTTGCAACCAGTTTCTACTAGCTATATAAAACACCTCCTTCTGAAGCTCAAGCCTTGCTCTCCTTCTGTGGACAACTTTCCTCCTTTCTTCCTCAAACTAGCAGCTAACTCTTTCACTTACCCCATATATTCTTATCAACCAATCTATTAGTGAATCCACCATTCCCTTGATCTGGAAACAATTTTATACCATACCTCTTCATAAGGGTGGCAACTTGACAGAACTGTCTAACTTCCAGGATATAGCAATTATGTCCTCCTCTCTCTAAAATACTCAAAAATGTGTACATAGACAACTTATGGGCTACTGAGTCAAATAAAACCTAATTACAAACAAACAACACAGATTCTGTCCTTTCCATACCACTACTACTGCACTCATCTCCTTCACAAACTCAATCTCCCTTGCTAGAGGTAATAACAAAGTTTTACCTTGCCCAAGCCTTCCTTCTCCATAGTCTCCTGTACAGTTCAGAAATGCTACTGAACCTACAAGCTTGTCTCCTTTCCAAACTGGAATCCACCTAAAACAAAGTTGCTAGATTTGTTGCTAACCATACCTCAAAAACATACCACTGTCAATCCCTCAGTCTCTTATACTGGCTAGAGTTCCCCCATCAACTTCTCTACTCCCAGCTCTCTATGATTCATTCTATCTTAAATAAAACCTCTGCCTGTCCTTCTTTGTCCCCACTTATGTCAAGCTATACCCCCTCCAGAATTCTCAGAAGTTCCAACTGACAACTGCTGGAAATTTACAAACCCAAAAAAATCCATAGGCCAAAATCTCTATAGCTACACACCTGCCCTTGTTTCAGACAAACTACCCTTGCTCATCAGAAACATAGCTCATGGGGGGGGGCCTGAATGGCCAACTGACAGCAGCACTTTTTTGAGCTCCTTAAATGACACCAAAAAACTGGAAATTATCTAACTTCTTCGAAAACTAGATAAAATTATTATTAAACTACTAATCTAAAGCTACACCAACTTTGGAGTTTTAATCTAAAACATTTCCTGTCAAAATATTCTAGAGAAAATATAGCACTGAGGAAATGAGCAACACAAAGAATTCTGAAACTCTATTGAGAAAGGATATACAACAGATGTCTTCCACTCTTCAGGATCTTTCCTTAAAAATGGATAAATTTACTGACAAACTTGAAAGTCTCAAAGAGAACGTCAAAATTAAACTGACATCCTAAAGGAAATTCTTCAGCAACAACAACTTAAATTAACAGGCATTGAAACATCACTTACTGATATTGATGGAAGACTCGGAAGAAGAGAATCGGGTTGAATTTCTTACTCAACAAAACAACTGGTTAACCAGCAAACTCAATGATCTAGAAAACAGAGAAAGAAGAACTAATATAATAATTTTTGGTCTTCCTGAAAAGGTTGAAGGAGAAAACATAATTTTATTCTTAAACAACTGGTTTCCAGAAATTCTTGACTTAAGGAAGGCTTATCTACTGGTATCGAAAGAGCCCATAGAGCAGTAGGAAAACCTATACCTTCTTCAGCTTCTGCATCTCCCAGGTCCACAGTTGTTAAATGTTTATCATATCTGGATAAATACCTTATTCTCAAATCAGCTTGGAGGAAAACCCAATAATCTATAAGAAACAGCAGATGAAGATTTAACAATGACTACTCCTCAAGAGTACTGGAGCAGAGGAAGAAAACCTGGCCATTAGTAAGATTACTAAAGCAAAATAAATTTAAAACATCTCATATATCCAGCAAAAATCAGAATTTTTCACTCAAATGATATAAAAACTTTCAATATCATTAAAAAAAAATCTCCTTCCTGAGGAAATGGACTGGGCAAGTTCTTCCATATTAAAAAGATCTCCTGAGAAAAACAGCTGGTCCGAAGCAGGGAAATAGAAACAGAAAACTGAGATTGAAATTCACATTACCTCTACATCTACTAAACTCTGAGTTTTAATCACCTGAGCAAAGGGACAAAAAATATATAAAAGGAAAGTAGGTATTTCATATGATTTTTTTTTACCATATAACATAATATATGATTTACTGATATCTTGCTATCTGCATTTAGTTATTTATTGCATCTAGTTGACTAAAATCACTAATAGGAATAGAGAGCTATGTTTACTCTTATCTTTTCATCTGCTCTGAAAACAGCAGCATATCCATTAGTCAGCACTGCACAGAAGTTTTTATGAGAGCTGTAATTCCATGTTTGTAGTTCCTACTTCCATTCTCGTCTAACTGGCACTTCTGAGACTGTAGAATATTTCATGATAGCAGGATAGTAAAGCCAAAAAATTAAGAGTTTAAAATACCTAATCATTTACTGTATTCTTTTAACTAACACATTGCATGGACATCACTCGTTTGATTCCTGCAATAAACCTATGATTGAAGAACATTTCAGACTGAGAAGTTAATACAATCAGTATATTATAACCTACTGTTGTACAAGAAAAAAGCATACTAAAATGTATTTGCACATAATATGCAATATGCAATTAGAATTATCCTTGTAGTTTCATTTTAGCACTTCAAATGCTAATGACCTCTTCACCTTATTATAACTAACCTGCCACGCTTCTACTTATGTACTTTGCTATTTACCTTGAGGTATATTCAGCTTCCAGTCTCTCCTTTCCCTGCCTGTTACACACCTAACTTTCCTTTCTCAATTACTGTAAATGTTAATATATGTTTGTACTGAAATGCATCTAGAGAAGCTATGCTATGTGAACTCTGACCGCTGAACAATGATGTTAAAATATTCAAAACAGCTGAATTTAGATTTGTGAGTACTTCTTCTTTCGGCTTTTCCCAGTTAGGGGTCACCACAGCAGATCACCTGTTCGCTCATGATTGGCAGTGGAGTTTTACAGTGTCAAGTTGCCAGCCCTGTGCCCAACCTTCCACAGAAGGCACACACATGCACACACTCACACCTAGGGTCAATTTAGAGTGTCCAATCCACCTACAGCATGTCTTTGGGATGTGGGAGGAAACCGGAGCACCCGGAGGAAACCCACGTGACCACAAGGAGGACATGCACAGTCTGCACATAAGGCACCCCAGCCAAGGATCGAACCAGACAATCTCTTGCTGTGAGGTGACAATGCTAACAGCTGCACCACTGTGGCTGCCCAGTACTACACAGTATTAATAAGTGAATGTTTTCTTCCACTACTATGTAAATCTTTCACCTTTTTTTTTTTTTTTTTTTTTTTATTGTTTTTGTATGTGCCCTACCGTTTGTTTAGGTCATGACTGAAAAAAGAATATCCAGATCAGTCCACTTATCTAGCTAAGAATACTTTTATACATATAACTCTTATGTTTCTTTTCAAAAAGATTATAATGGAAATACGAAACAGCTTTCCCTCATGTCCATGTTTTAAAATCATTGAGAATTCTATGTGTATCTGAATTGTCATGCACTGTATGTATATGTGAGATATATATATATATATATATATATATATATATATACACACACATTTATTATAGTGTTCATTAGATTTTCAGCTACACAGCAACTGTGAATTTTGTGGTTACATGTATACTATCTCTATTCTTTCAACATATCTATATTGCAAGCCCTTTGAATATTTTTCTTTTTTTTCCTTATAATATATAATATAATAATATATATATAATATATATTTGAATAAACTCCAGGATGATACAGAAAGTTCAAGTGCATTTTGTTCAAAATTACTGACTAAAGTTACACTGAGCTATGACAGATAGACAGAGAATGCTTTAGTTTGCTGTAGGGTATACAGAAGAAGATTTATACCACATACATATCAGCAACCACTACTAGTTATTTCTACCACAAGGACTGGGATATTCATATTAATTGCAGGTTGGATGAAATGCTGGTTCCTGTCTTTATGAAGATATTTAAACTTCACATCCTAAATAAAGAATTTCTACCCTTGGCTACAACATCTTCCGACATGATGGAGTCACTCTAATTTACTCCCAACACCTCAACCTTTATCCCTTAGACAACACACCCCTCAGTTTATTCCAGCTGAACTCTTTAACAGTGAACTGTAAAGTAAATGATTTTAAAACAGTAAATCTAGTTACTATATATTCCCCATGGCAACAATATCCCAGTACTAGAATACATACTCTCCTGGTTCATGCACAATGTTACTAATGAAACTATCCTGTTAGGAGATGTCAACATCAAATGGTTATCCCTTACATCTAACTCCCCTAGCTCTAGCATCAACTACCATAGCTTTTCACAACTAGTCACCTCTCCCACTCACTTCATTAAACACAACAACACTTGCTCCATCATAGACTGGATACTGGTATCTAACCCAATCCCATACAATCACCCTACACTTCTATCTGATTCTATTAGTGACCACTCCCTCATCCTCTTCCAAAGATTCACCCATCACTTACCAAGGCCACATAAATTAAACTACTTCCATAGTCTATCAAATTTCATCCCTGGCACTCTAAATAGCACACTCACTTCTATTAACAGGTCCTTCATGTCATATTTACCACTTAATGATGCAATGCAAAAAATTAACAACATTTTTTAAGCATCCTTATTTCTCTTGCTCCTGCTAGAAAAAAGAGAGTGAAATCCTTAGTCTTCTTCTGACTATCCCAATCTAGTCATACTCTCATGCAAAAAAGAGACTCTGCCTGGAAACTCTGGACTAAGTCAAAATCTCCCATTCATCTTCAGACCTACAAAGAACTACGTAACCTCACCAAAAACAATTACTCTTGACAAGAAAAACTTTTATCTCGACCCCCAAACAACCCATCAAAATAACAACAGAACATTTTGGAACTCTAGTAACCAAATCCTGCACCTTGGTAACCCTTCAGCTCCAAACCCTTGTCCTAATAACACCCCCACTGAAACCGTGACCATATTCAACTCTCATTTCATTGACTCTATCAGCAAACTATCACAAACCCTTAGCTCTCCAAACCCCACAGATCTCTCCACTCCATCTAAGCAGACCCCTAACACCCACACCCACTCAGACCCCTCCTCTCCTGCAAACAACAATGACTCCTTTTCTTTGCAACCAGTTTTTACTAGCTATATAAAACACCTCCTTCTCAAGCTCAAGCCTTGCTCTCCTTCTGTGGACAACTTTCCTCCTCAAACTAGCAGCTAACTCTTTCACTTACCCCATATATTCTTATCAACCAATCTATTAGTGAATCCACCATTCCCTTGATCTGGAAACAATTTTATACCATACCTCTTCATAAGGGTGGCAACTTGACAGAACTGTCTAACTTCCAGGATATAGCAATTATGTCCCCCTCTGTCTAAAATACTCAAAAATGTGTACATAGGCAACTTATGGGCTACTGAGTCAAATAAAACCTAATTACAAACAAACAACACAGATTCTGTCCTTACCATACCACTACTACTGCACTCATCTCCTTCACAAACTCAATCTCCATTGCTAGAGGTAATAACAAAGTTTTACCTTGCCCAAGCCTTCCTTCTCCATAGTCTCCTGTACAGTTCAGAAATGCTACTGAACCTACAAGCTTGTCTCCTTTCCAAACTGGAATCCACCTAAAACAAAGTTGCTAGATTTGTTGCTAACCATACCTCAAAAACACACCACTGTCAATCCCTCAGTCTCTTATACTTGCTAGAGTTCCCCCACCAACTTCTCTACTCCCAGCTCTCTATGATTCATTCTATCTTAAATAAAACCTCTGCCTGTCCTTCTTTGTCCCCACTTATGTCAAGCTATACCCCCTCCAGAATTCTCAGAAGTTCCAACTGACAACTGCTGGAAATTTACAAACCCAAAAAAATCCATAGGCCAAAATCTCTATAGCTACACACCTTCCCTTGTTTCAGACAAACTACCCTTGCTCATCAGAAACATAGCTCATGGGGGGGGGGGGGCCTGAATGGCCAACTGACAGCAGCACTTTTTTGAGCTCCTTAAATTACACCAAATAACTGAAAATTATCTAACTTCTTCGAAAACTAGATACAATTATTATTAAACTACTAATCTAAAGCTACACCAACTTTGGAGTTTTAATCTAAAACATTTCCTGTCAAAATATTCTGGAGAAAATATAGCACTGAGGAAATGAGCAACACAAAGAATTCTGAAACTCTATTGAGAAAGGATATACAACAGATGTCGTCCACTCTTCAGGATCTTTCCTTAAAAATGGATAAATTTACTGACAAACTTGAAAGTCTCAAAGAGAACATCAAAATTAAACTGACATCCTAAAGGAAATTCTTCAGCAACAACAACTTAAATTAACAGGCATTGAAACATCACTTACTGATATTGATGGAAGACTCGGAAGAAGAGAATCGGGTTGAATTTCTTACTCAACAAAACAACTGGTTAACCAGCAAACTCAATGATCTAGAAAACAGAGAAAGAAGAACTAATATAATAATTTTTGGTCTTCCTGAAAAGGTTGAAGGAGAAAACATAATTTTATTCTTAAACAACTGGTTTCCAGAAATTCTTGACTTAAGGAAGGCTTATCTACTGGTATCGAAAGAGCCCATAGAGCAGTAGGAAAACCTATACCTTCTTCAGCTTCTGCATCTCCCAGGTCCACAGTTGTTAAATGTTTATCATATCTGGATAAATACCTTATTCTCAAATCAGCTTGGAGGAAAACCCAATAATCTATAAGAAACAGCAGATGAAGATTTAACAATGACTACTCCTCAAGAGTACTGGAGCAGAGGAAGAAAACCTGGCCATTAGTAAGATTACTAAAGCAAAATAAATTTAAAACATCTCATATATCCAGCAAAAATCAGAATTTTTCACTCAAATGATATAAAAATTTTCAATATCATTAAAAAAAAATCTCCTTCCTGAGGAAATGGACTGGGCAAGTTCTTCCATATTAAAAAGATCTCCTGAGAAAAACAGCTGGTCCGAAGCAGGGAAATAGAAACAGAAAACTGAGATTGAAATTCACATTACCTCTACATCTACTAAACTCTGAGTTTTAATCACCTGAGCAAAGGGACAAAAAATATATAAAAGGAAAGTAGGTATTTCATATGATTTTTTTTTACCATATAACATAATATATGATTTACTGATATCTTGCTATCTGCATTTAGTTATTTATTGCATCTAGTTGACTAAAATCACTAATAGGAATAGAGAGCTATGTTTACTCTTATCTTTTCATCTGCTCTGAAAACAGCAGCATATCCATTAGTCAGCACTGCACAGAAGTTTTTATGAGAGCTGTAATTCCATGTTTGTAGTTCCTGCTTCCATTCTCGTCTAACTGGCACTTCTGAGACTGTAGAATATTTCATGATAGCAGGATAGTAGAGCCAAAAAATTAAGAGTTTAAAATACCTAATCATTTACTGTATTCTTTTAACTAACACATTGCATGGACATCACTCGTTTGATTCCTGCAATAAACCTATGATTGAAGAACATTTCAGACTGAGAAGTTAATACAATCAGTATATTATAACCTACTGTTGTACAAGAAAAAAGCATACTAAAATGTATTTGCACATAATATGCAATATGCAATTAGAATTATCCTTGTAGTTTCATTTTAGCACTTCAAATGCTAACGACCTCTTCACCTTATAATAACTAACCTGCCACGCTTCTACTTATGTACTTTGCTATTTACCTTGAGGTATATTCAGCTTCCAGTCTCTCCTTTCCCTGCCTGTTACACACCTAACTTTCCTTTCTCAATTACTGTAAATGTTAATATATGTTTGTACTGAAATGCATCTAGAGAAGCTATGCTATGTGAACTCTGACCGCTGAACAATGATGTTAAAATATTCAAAACAGCTGAATTTAGATTTGTGAGTACTTCTTCTTCTTTCGGCTTTTCCCAGTTAGGGGTCGCCACAGCAGATCACCTGTTCGCTCATGATTGGCAGTGGAGTTTTACAGTGTCAAGTTGCCAGCCCTGTGCCCAACCTTCCACAGAAGGCACACACATGCACACACTCACACCTAGGGCCAATTTAGAGTGTCCAATCCACCTACAGCATGTCTTTGGGATGTGGGAGGAAACCGGAGCACCCGGAGGAAACCCACGTGACCACAAAGAGGACATGCACAGTCTGCACATAAGGCACCCCAGCCAAGGATCGAACCAGACAACCTCTTGCTGTGAGGTGACAATGCTAACAGCTGCACCACTGTGGCTGCCCAGTACTACACAGTATTAATAAGTGAATGTTTTCTTCCACTACTATGTAAATCTTTCACCTTTTTTTTTTTTTTTTTTTTTTTTATTGTTTTTGTATGTGCCCTACCGTTTGTTTAGGTCATGACTGAAAAATGAATATCCAGATCAGTCCACTTATCTAGCTAAGAATACTTTTATACATATAACTCTTATGTTTCTTTTCAAAAAGATAATAATGGAAATATGAAACAGCTTTCCCTCATGTCCATGTTTTAAAATCATTGAGAATTCTATGTGTATCTGAATTGTCATGCACTGTATGTATATGTGATATATATATATATATATATATATATATATATATATATATATATATATACACACACACATTTATTATAGTGTTCATTAGATTTTCAGCTACACAGCAACTGTGAATTTTGTGTTTACATGTATACTATCTCTATTCTTTTAACATATCTATATTGCAAGCCCTTTGAATATTTTTTTCCTTATAATATGGGACACAGTGCACTCACTTTTGAATATTAATTTATTGCTTCATGTATAAACTTCTCTAGATAATAAATCCTTGATTACATTCCGAATATATGTGTGTGTGTGTGTGATTGTGTGTGTGTGTGTGTGTGTGTGTGTGTGTGTGTGTGTGTGTGTGTGTGTGTGTGTGTGTGTGTGTGTGTGTGTGTGTGTAAATAATTATTGTAATGGTCTACTAGGGGCAATTCAAACTTGTTAAAATCATTTTTTTATATAATCTAGTTAATAAAGTTCTTCTGTTTAACAGCTCTTATCAAATTTTATATTAATAATGTCTCAGCTATAATTAATTTTAGGTTCAAAGTCATAATACATTTAATAGTTTAATATGCATGTTTTATGTGACTTAAATATTGTTTATAGTATACTGCATTCCCTTTTATGGGTTTCTTTATGATATAACACAGGTATTTTGTTATTATATATAGAGCTACCTGAGCTCCTTTTTTAAACTTCTGCATAAGGAAAATTGGATTTTAATCAATTTCTTCTATTATAAATTGAAATTCAGTTAATCTGTTTTGTTTGATTTCTCCTGTATTTATATTGGAGCTCAAACTTACATTGTTTGATTTATTTATTGGTTTGATGGATATTCTGATAGAGCAGGTAACATGTATCAGATTAGGGGTGACCTTCACTCCATGTTTGGAAATGTTTTTTAAGATCTTTTTATTTCCTATGGAATATGTATTTAGTTATATTTTCTTTTTTATTAGTCTGGCCTAAGATAAACTTCCATTACTTTACCAGCATCGAAGAACTTTCATATTACCAAAAACATTTTTTATAATAATTATTAACAACTCTACACAACATTCAGTTTTGAATTTGTGCTACTTTTTAAACTTCTTTTAAATCTAACTCTCTAAATGGAATTAACTTTACTTTCTCTAAATGTTAATGGATTAAATAACCTAAGGAAAAGAGTTAATCTTTTAAAATATTTAAAAATGAATAGGGTCCAGGTAATATTTTTACAGGAGTCCCATTTTAAGGCTAATGATAAATTAATTTGCAATCCCACAGATTTTACAATATTGTTTCACCCATTATACAGAAAAAAAATCTAGAGGATCTATGATATAATGGAAGAAAAGTATTTCTTTGCCTCAAATCATATTTAATCATGAAGATAAGGAGGGTCTGCTATCTATAGTAATAATAAACTGCAGTAATAGAATTTGGACTCTAGCAAATATCTACTGGTTTCCAGGTATAGGGATGGTAACAGTAAAGAAACATATTGATCTAATCAATAGAGTTCAAAAAGGGATTCTGATTTTAGACTGTGACTTTAATTGTATTGTAGATAATTCTGAGACCACAAGCAGTAAACCCTTTCGTCTTTCCCCAATAGGGAAAGCTTTTAAAAATTGGTCAAGTAACTTAAATTTAATTTATACCTTTACTTTTAAAGATAATCTCTCTCTGTCATACTCTCATAGAGACTTCAGATTCAATACTCAAACTAGAATTGACAAAATATACATATCCCAAGACTTAATCTTAAAAGTAAGTAATTTTACCATTGCTCCATGTCCTCTTTCTGATCACAATTCTGTTATCCTAAAGTTAGATTCTGTTTTCAAAGGACTTAATATAACAACTAAAATTCCTGCCTACAAAACCAATTTAAAATAATTTAAACCTTGGTTATATTCTGAAATAAATTATTTCTTAGAAACCAATTAGTCAGAGGACACTAATTCAGTAATATTATGGGACACACTAAAGGCCTTTTTATATGGCAAAATTCTTTCATGGCATAAAAATAAAACAAAAGAATATGGAATCAGAATTACAAAATATAGAAAAACAATTAATTGAAATTAATATAGATGATTCCATTGATACATCCACTAAGAAAAGAATAGATCAATTAAACAAAAAAAAAATAATGAAATTTTAACACACAAGACTAATCTAACTTTAGAAAAACTGAAAATTAATTCATACTCAATGTCACCAAAACACATTCATCAGTTATCTATGAGGGTTAAAAAACAATCAACTGGTAACAGTATTAAAACAATTTTACACAAAGGTAAAAACAATAAAGCAGTGTCTGATACGACATTCTCGATGCCTTTAAATATCATTATTCTGATTTTCAAACTTGTGATCCTCCTAATACAAATACAATATATAAAGATATAAACTTATCCAATATAAATACATTACCTGAAAATATAAAATTTGATTTACAGAAAATTTCATTTAAAGAAATAGTAGATAAACTCAAACAAATCAAAAATAATAAAGCTCCCGGAATAGATGGAATCATAAATGAAATTTATAAATTGCTTCCATCTCCAGCTCTAACTTTATTTCATAACACTCTGAATGTAGTTCATTCCCAGTATTGTATTCCTCCCTCATGGAGATATTATTTAATTACTCCTATTCTAAAGGAAAACAAGAATTCCACGTTATGCAGTTCATATAGACCTATATCGCATCTCAACAATTATTATAACATTTTTACTTACATCTTAGTAAATAGGATCAAGAAATCCTTAACAAATATAATTCATGAATATCAAACAGGTTTCATTTATACTAGACAAACACATGACAATATTCAAAGAATTCTTACTCTAATAGATATCATTAATAGGGATAAACAAGAAGTTTTTTTTAATTGCTCTCAACATTGAGAAAGCATTTGACACATTACAATGGAACTTTCTTTTCAAATCACTTGAAATCTTTTAGTGTCCCTCTAAATTTATACACTTAATAAAAAGTCTATATAGTAACAACCTTTCTTATGTAAAACTTGGTCCATTCACTTTGGAGGCTATAAAAATCACTAAAGAAACTAAACAAGGTTGTCCTATGTCTCCTTTATTATTTGCTTTATCCATTGAAATATTTACAGTTGCTATCCATCATTCACCAAAAATAATTGGTATTGAGATACATAGTAATTTCAATTCCAAAATTATGCTTTTTGCTGATGACATTCTTTTAACTTTAAGTCCATCAGAAGAATTGCTTCAAGAATTAGATTTACTAGCTACAATTTTTTTTTCTTAATCCAGGTCTAAAAATAAGTAATAAAAATTCCTGATATATGATACTAAATATAAATCATAAGACACTTTTTAATACAAATCACATATTTGGTACATTAATACCAACCATAAATTATCTAGGAATAACCCTATGTGATAACATAAATATGACTCTAACTATAAACTGTACAAATATATTATATTCTATAAAATTACAAATCAAAAAATGGAACAAATTGTTTTTAAAAGTTGAGGACAGACTACAACTAATAAAGATGCTCCTACTTCCAAAGATCAATTATATTGCTCAAGCCATTCCCATGCCTCAAAGCAAAATGATATTAAATGACTTTAATAGAATTTTATTAATTTTTTTGTGGTTTCCAAAAAGAAACAGAGTAGCTCTTTATCATCATATTAGACCCTGGGAACTAGGAGGAATACATTTTCCAGATATTGAATCATATATTAAAGCCACCATTCTCAAAACAGTCATTAACTGGATAGATCCCAATTTTTCTTCTTCCTGGAAATATCTTCATGCAATCATATTCCTACATGAAAATAAATTAGCTAGTAATCTCTTAGCAGATAATCCAAATGTTCATTTATGGTACATACTAGGTATGAATTTACAATATAATATCGCAAAGCCTACTAAAGTAAACTTAATAAATCATATTTATAACATTTTCAGAACATTTATTAATTCAAACTTAGATGTAAAACTTTGGTGGGAACTACTAATTCCTTCAGAATCTCTAAAAATTATATCAATAGACTACACAAAAGAATATTTCAAGATTGGGAATCAAAACATTTCATTTGCTGGCTTCACTGTATAAAAAAATTAACAGTATTACAGACTCATGAAATAACAAATATTTATAACATCTCAGACACTGATTGGATTATCTTACATAGCATTCTTTCCCATGCTCAAGATTTATGTAGAATAATAAATAATTCTTCATTTAAAACTATTCCTAAACTGATACTTCATTTGCAGGATTTGATTTATAACAATCAGAATTGGCCTAACTTAATTTCTAATCTTTATAAAATCTTAATAAACTACAAAACTATACCTAAACAAAAATTTTGGAAATTTATTGATAAAGGTCAAATATTAAATTTATCTTCAGAAGTCAAATCTGATATTTTATATTCTGTGAAACTAACTTCTAATCTCCAAATGTGGAAAATATTTACATGGAAATTCGTGCACACAGCTTTCTATACTCCCAACTAAGTTGCTAAAATACAATTTTCCAGTACTATTGTTTGTTGGAGATGATCTTTGGTATGTTTAGCTGATTGGGAAAATTTTATTTTTGATTGTATAAAAATTAACAAGTACTGGACACATATTGGTAACTTGTCAAGCTTTATTTTCAGACTCATTCGTTTTATCTAAAACCCTAATTCTCTTGAATGTAAATGTTATGAATAACATGAAGAATTCCAATCTCTACCTCCTTTTGACAATTTTAGCAGTGGCAAGAAAATGTTTAACCAGAAAATGGAAATCAGCTCATCCACCTACCACTGAAGTCATCCTATTATTACTGGAAGAATCAGTATCTACTGAAATAAAAGTTAAAGAATCAAAAATCTTCCACAGGAAATGGTTTAATAATCCTTGGATCAAAGTTTTTGGTTTAATTGAAACTCTTAAATTATTGTATTCTCTATAATTCTGACTATTTTTCTCAAGTGTTTTGAATTATTGTTTTGGTAAATGGAAGTTTCATTATTTCTTTCCTGACGGAACATTTTCATTTTAGGCCAAATGTAAATAATGTATATAGTTATTTAACAAAAATATATTATAATAATTGTTTTATTAACGTGTTTAAATTCAATAAAATTTTTGGAAAGAAACATAGCCTATGCACAAGAATTCAAAAGGCATTAAAAAATTTGCTTCAGACCTGGACCTGTCACTGTAGTAATTCTAACATAAACCACCATCCCTAACTCTATATCTATCTAGCAGTCTATCTGCTCTGCTAACACTTTTCTAGTACCTTCTATACCCTCCTTATTACTCTGAATGATATTCTAATTTATCTCATTATTCAAATAGCTACCATACTCTCCTTATTACTCTGAATAATACTCTCATTTTAAACATAGCTTCAAACTCTTACTACAATTCTCTAAACTTCTATACCTAGACACAGCACTATGGTGTCTCTCATCCTACCAGCCTTGTCAAAACATAACTACTTCCAACTTCTTCTCATGATTTTTATACATACTGTAATTCCTTACTTGACTGTGAGCTATTAAACATTATCTGATCTCCTATTTCATATGCTTGCATGCTTCTGTCAATTTAATCTTATTGTATATTTTCATTATGCTTGTGAGTGCCTTCACTTTTCTGTATAGTTCAAGGACTTTCCTGGTCAACAAATGTCAAATACATAAATAAATAATCAAGTAAATAAAAAGAAACCTGGAAAATCATTGTACGTTGCTATAAGTGCCATATGAAAAGTCTGAAGCAGCAGCAAAAGTGTATCCATGGCACACACTACCTATTAGTCATTGTGTAGTCATCTCACATGGATACTCCTATACAGTGAAAACCTAACAATGATCAAACGCTGCCACACACATGTGGTGAGCTATAAGAGGGTGTCCTATAGATGAATTACTATATCCTACTTTTACTAACCATAGGAGCATCACAAATGCAAGGCTAGTCAGCCTTGGGACCTTCTATGCCATTCCAGTACCCACCCTCAGTCTGAAACTCCTATTCAAGGAGGGTTGGGCCAGTCAAGCCAGGGATGAATTTGTGAATACCCATCCAATCATCCAATTCCCAGATGAAGGAAATTAATGCATCACACTGCTTAATATCCAGTAGGAATCTACTGTACAGGTGGGGAGGGTATTGTATAATGGACACACCTCTCCACTTTGATTTATTTATGTGCTGGTAAAGATTTAGATCCCCTGTTCTGGAATTTGCCGGACTATTTGAACTGTGGAGATAAAACGATCCATGACCACTGCGTCCTTAATGTTTCAGAAAGCAAGGTAAAAATCTCCACTCAGGAGTCTGCAAGATACTGAATAAAGGGGCAGTGCTTCCAGTCTTTTCTAGTAGCTTAGGGGTTTTAAGCCAGTGACCTTCTTATGAGGTACATCCCAAAGGGACATTGCATTTGATAATTAACCATCTCAATGTTGAATGTAATGGGACAATGACACCTTTGGATTTGGAAGAAATCCTCTCCTCCTGATTATCAGCTTTGCTAAGTAACAGGGATTTCTGACTACAGTTATTATCTAATGATAAAGGAAGAGAGACTTATGGGCCTAAGTACCAAGGTCTTTAACAACAGTGTTCATTTGTATTACTCTACTGGTTTTCCCTGTATTTATTGTTATGCTCTGCTTACATTGACATCAGTCTCATAGGTTCATAGGTAGGTACTAGGCTATCTGCCCGAAGTCATTTATAAGCCTAGCCAGAATGTGTTGGCTTTCACTGCCCACTTAGATTAGCTCCCTGTGCCACTGACCAGCAGAGCCACTGAAATGATCCCCAGGGTAAACTTTCTGTTTCCCATCCACTCGTCAAGGTTTCTTTTGAAGAGTGTTAGCAAGGAGTTCTGCCTAATGTAGATTGGAATCTTGTTCCAAAGCATGGGAAGTCTCTGTGACAGGAATCTATCCCTCCAGCATGTCCTATTTATTGTTGTGGTGAGGTTTAGATCCCTAGAGCGTGTGGCTCGAGGGGATAAGCTTTTCTTTAGGTGGAGCATGTCCATCAGTTCTGGGTTGGACATGGCCTTATATGTCAGGCGGAGATCAGCTCTGAGTAAGCAGTATGCAACCGAGTACAGCTGGAGTTTCTTCAGTCGAGCTGCATAGGGCATCTGTTTGAGGCCAGTGATTCTCTTGGTGAGGTACTTCTGTGGTCTTTCCAGCTGTTGCAGGTGTCTTGCAAGATACATCCCAAATGGGGCATTGTACTCTATGATGGGTCTGATGAGCGATGAGTAGAGGGGCACAATGACCTCTTTTGATCTGGATGCGAACCCGTTTGTGATAAGGTGTGCCACATAGAAGGATTTTCTAACCACTTTGGCAATGTGATTATCAAAGGAGAGTTTATGTTCATGGCAACACAAGCAGATTAGAAGAATAAATACTGTATAATGGCAATAAAAATTAATAATTATTTTCTTCTAAAGTATGTAATAAGGTTACCAGGATGATCCAGTCAGATGAATGATCACCAGCCCATGAGAAGTGCTGTATTAACAAAAATAAATAAAAAAATAGCAAGCTTATTAAATATTGACTGCAAATTGAAGTTTAACACCTAGCAATGTACAACAGATAGAGAATGTTTTTTTTTGACAGCAACATGGTAGCACATCAGAACAGGCATTAAGACAAGGCAGGTACTACGGTCCATTTTCAGGACTGCAGCAGTTTCACTCATACTTCTCAAGCTGCAGCTGCAGACATTGAAACAAAAGATAAGGCCTTTTACTAAGAAGATAGACCCAGGCATCTTGACATCTAAGTAGCGTAAAATGTGAATGCCAAACAGCTGATAACTACTCAGATAGATATGCTTAAAAAAGTGGCAAAAATAATGAAAAATATAATCACATTACCAAAGAGACAGCATAAAATATATAGACTTTAATGAACTATATTACAAAATTCTACCATGCAAAGTAATTTATTGTTGCTTCTGAAAAAGATGATACACAATTTATGTCTTCTGTCTTTATGATATTGTTGCAGTTAGTATGATGGTCATGTAGTTTGGTTTTCTGTGTACTAGACAGCTTCAAAAATCATAAGTGATAAGGGTGATTTAAGAAAATTGTGTGAAGGGGTAAATCAGGCCTGAAAATTAAGGACATACCTTTAAAAATAATAACATCCTTTGCAAGGGTAAATTAAGCCTGAAAATAGTCTGACCAAATGAGGACAGTTGAGAGGTCTGGCTTTATAGAGTCATAGGTGAATACTAGGCTAACTGCCCTTGAGGGCCATTTTAAGCCTAACCAATAACTTGAGGTAAGAGTCAAGCCATAAACCTTGTGTCTATAAGGGGAAGACCTTAACCATTATGTCAAAACTACCCTGAAAAGATTAACTTCATGTTGTACTTGCCCTTACAATATGCTCCTAAGAACATAGGTTCATAGGCAAATAGTATGAACTGCAATCTACTGCAAGCATAGCAAACAATAAGAGATCAGAATCTAACTCTGTACCTTGTATCTGTGAGGTAAAGACCTTAACCTTTATGCCAATCCCTCCCCTCCCCTACTAAAGAGATGATAATGTATTGGCAAGGAATTGAACTGGGGTCTCCTGTGGGGGAGGCAAGAATTCTATGACTGAATCATCATTTCTCACTTGGCCCTGCCCATCACTGACACAGCAACCTCTTCAGATATGTTAATTAAACAGCTTTGTGCTGACCATGCAATGCTGGGCACTGGTCAGGTGTGATAAATGTAGGCTGTAGACAAAGATATCCAGACCAAATTGGAAAGCCAGCCCAGAATCAGAATTGATGTCCTTTATCATATTTTTATTCTGTGGCTGGCTATGTACAGGCAGTTGTGAAATGTTTGATTTCCTGGTAAATGGTCCAGGCCACATACATAGCTTATCTCAGATGTTTTTGATTTTTGTAGAATGTCCCTGAGTCTTGTCTGCTCTTTGTATGATTTGTGTTTTTCTGATAAATTGAAGACCACAGGTCATTCAACTAATGGTAGACATTTGAGTTTAAACTTCATTCATTTCCTTTAGAAAATACATGCTAATGCAAAACTTGTAATTTAGCAACTTTTTTACCTATATAAGAGCAATACTTTCCCTTATTTGCAGCATTTGTCCATTATTGTTTTTGGGATTGTTTTTGTCCCTTTTCTTGTGCTAAGAGGTTGAGAGCTATGCACTGAGGATTGCAGTCTGATATTTCATACCTATTATTCTGCAAATGTTCCTGGTAATTTTGCCTCACTTTTGCTATGTCTGAACATCATAAAATGTTTGACGTTATGGTCATAGATAGCTCTCAACTACCCATTCTTAAGTTTTGTTTTGTTAGCAAATATCTCTCAATGTTTTGCTGTGAAACTTGAAGTAAAAAGATTTAAGTCCATATCTGTGTGATCATTGTAATGACTGTTTTGAACAGTGTTTCATGGTACTTGAAGAGTGAGACCCAAGCAATGGGATATTGGTATGGCGGTGAGGCTTGTCCATTGTACTGCCTAAGGCCCCATCTGACCATGATTTGGCTCTGGTGCTAAGGTACTTTTATTCCTTCTTAATATCTATGTAACCCTCTCCTGCTCTCAAATACTTTTTGCATTCTTTGTCACTTCAATGGAGGTCTTGCTAATTCTTGCCTGCTATCTGTGAAAGCCTTAGCTTTCAATAGATGTAAAACTGAGTGGTCCTGGTTACTTTCATAGCCTGGTTCATCATCTCTCCATCATCTCTTCTCCTTAGAATTAGCAGGATTAGTTCATTCCTCTAACCATTTAGGGTACTGTGCTCTATCCATTAGAGCCAGTGCACCTACTCACTTCCACTAAGGGGACTTATTGCCAAGACAGGCTGAGGCTTTCTCAGTAGATGCATACTTCCTCAGTACTTGTGACTGAGGTCCTCGTCTTCATCGCAGTATAGGCAGAACACTAACACACAACACCGGCCTAGAGCAACATGATTGTGATGTTACACAATTCTCCAAAATTCAACTTAAACTGGGCACTGCATTCATCTTTCACTTCATTGTTACTGTTACAAAGGGTTAGGTAAATATTTAAGGGGAAGACTATGTTATTTGTGAAAATCACCTTCAATACTTCCTTGTATCCATAAGGCCTGGATTTGATTTCTACACACAAACTCTTTCTTAGTACTGTGTTTTTATAGTTTAATCAGTTCTATGTGTTTAAGGTTCCTAGATAGCATAACACTTCACCTGACACTTGGCTCAAGAAGTGAACTGATACACAATCTTATTTCTCCACATTGGTAATTTACAAGAAATATTTTGCTGGGATTAATGTGCTCCTACATCTCCACAGACATGCAGTGCTAATGCAGTTTTGTTGTTCTGGTTTGTCTGTTTCCAAATATCGCATTAGTATGAGAAAGATGATACTCTGGCAGTTGTTTTTAACAGCTTAGTGATAAAACACCTCCAACAGTAATCAAAAGGGCACAAGTGTGAGTTTCAGTTGAAACATAAACTTTCTAGTTTTGTGTTATCAGACTTGGAACAGGTCTTTGCTCCTGTGGTTTTTTGTTGATGTAGTACTTAATCTTAGTTTTTGTCGGGGAGTATGTTAATACATTGTCTCCTTTCTCCTGTTCATATAGCTAACTGGAAAGATTATGCTCCAGTACCTTGGTCAATTCTCACCTTATTCAATAGGTTAGCAGTAGAGCAAATAGAATGGCAATCCAGATTACCTGTAGTAACATGGTGAATTATGGTATTATTTTGGTCACTGTATTAAGTGTGGCATGTTCTCACTAGATCCATGTAGATTTTTATGGTTATTCAAGCTTCATCTCATCTCCAAGAAGCATGGTGGTTAACAGACTACAGTGCATTGGCCAGTTCTGTAACCTGTTTACCATTGTCTTTGTAGCCAGGGTTGCAGCTAAAAATCATCTAAAAAGAGGAAGTTCACTTATGACCATAAATTAATTAAAATTAAATTTATATTATTTTGATGTATTGTATTAAGGGAGGAATGTGTGGGAGCTTCATTGGTGTCTGTCGATTGTCTCATTGAGTGCCAACACAGTGTGCCATGCAATCACAGCCCTTAAGGAAAAATAACATACTCAACATACCAGTAATAGGTGACTCTATAGTCAGGCACATTGACGTCCCACTCACTAGGCTGAATAAGGAGGAGGTTACTGTTAGCTGCCTGTCGGGTGCCAGGATCCGCGACATAACACAAGCACTCAGATTACTCCAGAACAAGTACAAATATGACTCTGTCATTGTCCATGTTGGTGTGGATGACCTGAGCCATACCTCCCTGGACTACATGAAGAGAGACATGGAAGAGCTGTCTGATCACATAGCCCCGGCCGGTATGACACTGACCCTGAGTATCATCCTGCCTCACCAAGAATGATACCAAAGAATAAAGAAAAAAATCTCGATTTCAACAATTGGATAAGTTTCTGGTATCATTCAAAGGGGATCCAGTGTCTGTCCACCTGAGATGACATGCTCGACAAGCCACACTGCTTCGCTAGAGACTGCTTGCGCCTATCACCCTTATTCTTTTGAATACTGGCCAAGGCTCTTGCCACCCCCATAGTGCCTTTTTTAGGCAAGTCTCAAAAGACAAACCCACCACAGTAAATGGCACAAGTAACAAAAAACTGAGGGTAATGCTACTCAATGCCAGAAGTCTACACCTCAAAATGCACCCACTCGAGGCACTCCTCAGTATGGAGAAAATCTATATATGTGCAGTAACAGAAACCTGGTTTAAGGCTCCAGAGAGCACCCCAGCAGAACAAGACTACAACTCATACCATACATTTCGGCCACAAAACCCCAATCCGAAATACAAAAGGTGGGGGCGAATCCATATTCATCAAGGATACCCACACCTCCAGGTTAGTGGCACAGCATGATGCTTCAGAGATCATCCACATGCAACTAACAATGGGAAAAACTGAAATTCAAATTGTAGCTTGCTACAGATCACCCACCAGTTCCAAGGACCCCCATTCTACATTTCTGGAAGCACTGGGAAACATAAAGGTCCTACCAAACACCCTAATATTGGGTGATTTCAATTACCCAAACATTAACTGGGAGAACTACTCAACTACTAACTCCCTTGCCCAACTTTTCCTAGAATTTATAAACTCAAATGCCCTGGTTCAACTGGTCAACACTCCCACCAGAGGTGACAACATATTGGACCTGGTCATCACCAACATGGATGACCGGTGTTCCACACCAGAGGTCAACCCCTCACTGGTTAGACATGACCATAAACAAATCACCTTGGATATCCATATTCCGTCCCCACCCCCGGACAAGAAAGCCACCGTGAAAAACTTTTCAAAAGCGAACTTCACGTTATTTAAGACTGAGGTGGAAAGTTTCAAAGCCCCCATGCTGAAGGATAACACTGTCCAAGCTGCAAAATCCTTTACTAATGCATTTTACGGGCAGCTACAAGAATGCATGGATCATGCCATCCCAAGCAAAACCAAGACACACTCCTCCAAAAAAAGGAAACCAGTCTGGTGGACTCCTGCCATAAACAAGCTATACAATAGAAGGAGGAAACTAGTACAGAAAAGAGTAAAATGCCAAGAAGGGAAGACATCCCTGATCAGTATCAGCAAGAAACAACGATCCCTCATAAAATCATCCAAGGCGAGCTTTGAAAAAAAAATTGCCAAGGACTCCAAAGATAACCACAAGGCATTCTTTAGCTATGTCAAGAATCTAAGTGGCAATGCTCAGATCTGCTCAGACTTAGTGCAGAATGGCACAAAATACACTGAACTGACCAATATCGCCAACATCCTGGCAGACAGGTTCAGCGCAAACTTCACCCCCCTCTCACCCCAAAAAGGGCCCATAACCATACCAGAAGAATGTAGAGTCCCTGAAATCACAGACACTCAGGTTAATGCAGCCCTCTCCAAAGCCAAAGACACAGCATCAATGGGACCGGTCAGTGTCCCAGGCTGCATCCTACATGAGCTCAAAGATGAACTAACCCCTCACCTAAACACACTGTTCAAACTCAGCCTCTCCACAGGCTACATACCCATAGAGTGGCGCACAGCAATGGTTATTCTGCTCCACAAAGGTGGTGCCACAACAGACCCCGGGAACTATCGCTGTATAAGTCTGACTAGCTTGGTCTGCAAGGCTATGTAGCACATCATCATGGAACTCATTAACAGAGACATTGGGAACCTCCAAACACTGGACCCTACCCAGTTTGGCTTTGTTAAGGGCAGATCATGCCTCCTAAACCTGGTGGACTTCTTTGAGACAGTTACCAAGGCTACAGATGAAGGAAAGGTGGTACACACAGCCTACCTAGACCTCGCTAAGGCCTTCAACACCATTCCTCATTCTGGTATTATAGACAAGCTCACCAGCCTGAACATAAACCACTACATCACAAGATGGGCTGCCAACTGGCTCATGGACAGAACCCACATGGTGAGAGTTGTGGGAGCTAGGTCTGACTCTAACCAGGTTACAAGTGGCATTCCCCAGGGCTCAGTCCTAGGATCTCTCCTGTTCGGCATATACTTTTCAGAGGTACAGGCAAGCACAGGAGGATTATGGCTGACCAAGTTCACAGACGACTGCAAACTAGGGGCTATAATTGACTCTCTGGCTGACACAGACATCCTCCAAAAGGGTCTCGCTGAGACGGATACCTGGTGTCAAAATCATGGCCTCAAGCTAAATGCCAAAAAGTGCATAGTCATCCACTTTGGAAAAAATACACAAACTACCACATTGGTGGTAGTCCTCTAAATACGGAAGATGTAATAAGGGATATGGGGACTCAGGTAGATAGTAATCTCACCTTTGATAACTGCATTGCCAAAGTGGTTAGAAAATCCTTCTACGTGGCCCACCTAATCACAAAAGGGTTCACATCCAGATCAAAAGAGGTCATTGTGCCCCTCTACTCATCACTCATCAGACCCATCATAGAGTACAATGCCCCATTTGGGATGTACCTTACAAGTCACCTGCAACAGCTGGAAAGACCACAGAAGTACATCACCAAGAGGATCACTGGCCTCAAACAGATGCCCTATGCAGCTCGACTGAAGAAACTCCAGTTGTACTCGGTTGCATACTGCCTACTCAGAGGTGATCTCTGCCTGACATACAAGGCCATGTCCAACCCTGAATTGATGGACATGCTCCACCTAAAGAAAACCTTATCCCCTCGAGCCACACGCTCTAGGGATCTACACCTCACCACAACAATAAATAGGACATGCTGGAGGGATAGATTCCTGTCCCAGAGACTTCCCATGCTTTGGAACAAGATCACAATCTACATTAGGCAGAGCTCCTCACTAATATTCTTCAAAAGAAACCTTGATGAGTGGATTTGAAACAGAAAGTTTACCTCGGGGATCACTTCAGTGGCTCTGCTGGACAGAGGCACAAGGAACTAATCTAAGGGGGCGGTAAAAGCCAATACATTCTGGCTAGGCTTATAAATGCCTTTGGGCAGATAGCCTAGTACCAACCAATGCACCTATGAACCTATGCTGAAAACCACTTTCAGTGTAAATGGAGTTTGCACTTTTAACTTGAGGTTCAGTGATAGTGGTTTTCAGTGATTTTTGTTTCATGGTACTGTCACTCACTGAAATATCCTTTGGCAAGCCATCTTGAATCCAGATTTACTTGCACGTTATGTGCAATGACGCCTTGATACCTTTGTTCTGCTCTCAGCAGTCTGTCTGTAAATCACATGCAAATGTTGGCGAGATAATGATCTACCAGGCTATCAAGTTCTCAGCTGTTTTAACAGTTTACTTCCTGAGCAGATAGAATACGAATTGTGATAGAGAAGGTCTAGATTCAAATATTAGTTAATATAGGCATTTCTTTCTACTGTTCTCTATACTCATGCTTTCAAGGCTGCTAGCTGATACTGCAGCTCATATGAGTAGTACATTATAGAGCATTGTAATGTATACTCACCTTTCCCCTCATTGTCTAGCTTTGTTTCAGTTCAAGCAAGATTAAAACTGAATGAATTCAACTGTTGATATGGACAACTACCAAAATACAAATTACTTGCTGCAATTCCCCCTCACCCAGCCCTACAGGACAGTCTGGAAGGTTTCCATATGAATGTTTATATCCATGATAATGGGTTATTTCAATGTCAATACAATTGACTAGCATGAACATTAACTGAAATGTCTTTCCCAACTAACTTAACAAGTGATGAGGCCAAAGTGTTTTTTGGGCAAGGATACAAGGACTGAGGGGAGGGGGGTTGTTCTTTCCCCTTACTGCATGAGTAATCATTCAGCCATTATTTTAGTTTAGTATGGTAAAAAGAAAAAAAATATATTTCCAAAGTTAAAATATCATTTGTAGGATTCTATGCTTAATTAAAGTTAAAATTGTTGGAAGATTTGGGGTTCAATGATTGAGATTCTTTTGGGAGTTTTATTCTAGTGGTGCATCGACCTTTACTTCCCTTTATATACTTAGTGTCACCTAAAAAGGCTACACAGATAGGAAATCATAGGGTAATGAACAAGACTGCTATCTTTCTATGGGTAACTCTTTAAACAGGTAGATTGGTCACTTTGTCTCACAAAAGAATTTAGACTGAAAAGCTTATTTTACAATTGTAAAAGGAAAGGCTAACCTACTTTTTGAAAAAAAAATGTGTACTCTCTTACAACAGATTTAAAACATGAATATAACTAGTCATCAGCTGAGTTTATGACAGACAGTAATTTCTTTGGTGTTTGGTCAAAATTACAGCTGTGTCTCTACCAGTAAGAATCCCTGTTATTTCTTTAATTATTTCAAATGATGATATTTTATTTATGCTGAGCTTCTTTGCAGTCACACGGTTTCTCCTCTCTACCTGTCTAATATTCCATGTTCATCGTCCTTTTTTCCTCTTCTTAGTTTCTTTATTGATGTGTTTGTTTGTATCTTTGTGTATATCTTATGTACTTGTGGATTTTATTTATTATTTGTTAACAGAAGAAATTTAGTAGTTCAAAAGGGTTTATTTCAATCACAAAACAAAAAAATTCAACCAGCAAATACAGATGCTAAAATAAAACATAAAGTTGTACAGGCAGAGTTATCAAGCATATGAAGAAATCAGCAAGTATGTAAGCACTTTTAAACTTGAAAAGTAGTATAAAATATCTACAACACATACTGAATACAAAGGATAATTAGCATATGTTTGATAGAAGTGTATTCAGGTTAAAGCCAGTGGTCAAACTATCAAGCCAAATATATTGTAATAATACTTTACTTTGTGTGCCATGTTGCCAGGGTCATGTCAGAAAAAGGTGTAAGAGCCAGGCTATTTACCATGGAATAAATTAAATATATTACATATAACAGGGGATGGAGGTATGGATAAAAGTTAGGGCAGTGCATGAGCTTATTAAGAGATTTGAGTGTGGTTATAAAAACAGCATTGGTCTCTGCTGGACAGGAGTGATTTAAGGTTGGATCAGAACGTCTTACAGAGTTCAGTATTCTGAGTAAAGGTGGGAGCAATTCTCAAGTTTTAGGACAAAATTTGGAAGAGGAGTTATCCCTACAATGAACTTTATTATTTGGTCACAAAGGAGTTGAGGTTCTATTTGTAAAAGATCAGGATATTGTATTAATTTAAGATTCTTGATAATCTGCCAGTACGAAAGGGGAAGACTTTGAGTTTTGGCAGTTTGAATAGGAGAAATCACAGCAAAAGACCCATCCATTATTTAACTGGAAGCCATTGTGTTTTTCCTAAGGCTGTGTAGGGGTATATTCTATACAGATCAGGAGAAATTAATCTAAAATTCATTTGGAGGTTTCTGGTTGAATATTAGGTTTTTTGAGAGGAAGTGTCATGGAAATATATTCAAGTAGAGATTGCAGTATCCCTTTGCTGATAGCTCTTTGGCCTTATGAGGATAAGTGTGGCATCCTCCAAACCCCCCAAAATCTGTATCTTAATGTTGGAATTATTTTGCTCACTGTGGCACTTGGACATAAGAAAATGGACCAAGTCAAGTTCCCAGATTCTGGAAAAAGTAGGTGTTATTTTCAAAAAGTAACCAGGGGAATCCTTCATGCTTCACTGTTCAGGATTACTTTGCATTTTGCTTGATTCTGAAATACTATGGCTTTCTTCTTTTTTGGCATGAAGAAGTAGAGTGCTGCAGAAAAGACAGGAAAGTAATTTTACCTCAGATCCATGTAGATGATTAATGAAAGAAGGGGAAGTAGAGTGGTGGTAGATGGCCATGTCATGAGCTTAAATAATTATTTGAAATTGGTTAGATCTTACAGGGATACTGTTAATAAATGTGTAGAAGAATAGAGGAAAGGAATGAGCTTTGACAGATTCTTTGGCATTAGAGAGTTGAGGGTGAGACTGAGGGTTCAAATTTAAATTAAATGGATATGTGGAGGATATAATTAGAAGACTGCTTCATAGCATCGGGGCTGAAGCCAGTTCTGTCTAAAGCAGAACTGAATAGTTTGCGGGTGATTAAATCAAAAGCCTTCTTCTTCTTTTGGCTTTTCCCAGTAGGGGTCTCCACAGTGGATCACCTGTCCGTTCATGATTGGCAGTGGAGTTTTATGGTGTTGAGTTGCCAGCCCGGCGCCCAACCTTCCACAGAAGGCACACACATGCACGCACTCACACCTAGGGCCAATTTAGAGTGTCCAATCTACCTACAGCATGTCTTTGGGATGTCGGAAGAAACTGGAGCACCGGGAGAAAACCCATGCGACCACAGGGAGGACATGCACACTCTGCACAGAAGGCACCCCAGCCAAGAATCGAACCGGAGAACCTCTTGTTGTGAGGCTGCAATGCTAACTACTGCACCAGCGAAGCTGCCCTAAATCAAAAGCCTTATTAAGGTGAATAAATCTGGCTCCAGTGAGACTGCTTTTATCCATATTAAATCAGTATTATTTGTGGCTATCCAGAGGGCAGCCATGATACCTCTTCTGTCTAGAAACCATGTTGCAATCTGGACAGAGCAACATATTCTGTATCTATATATCTATATATCTATATATATCTATATATATATATATATATATATATATATATATATATATATATATATATATATATGGATCCCCTTCAAAACATTGCATGATCATAACACCTAAGCTCAAAACATTGAGACCATAATATCTAAAACCCATATCGTCTAACACTCATAACATTGAATTTCATAACAGTGAAACTTTGCATCACAACTTCAAAACCTACAAATCACATCAAATAGCATCCCCTCCACCTAAAACAACAGCAAAGTAGTAAACACATTTTGTACTACATTTCTGCAGGGTAGGGGTGGAGCCCCGCACTCCCCCATAAATTAAATATACCAACTCTTAGATCACACTACAGTGGGGAAAAAGTTATTTCCTAACCCCATTGTAGTGCAATCTCTGTGATGGTATATTTAATTTATGGGGGGTGGAGACCCCTACATGGGGGGTGCCTGGGGGCTTATCCCCCTGCAGAAATGTAGTACAAAGTGTATTTACTACTTTGGTGTTGTTTTAGGTGGTGGGGACATTATTTACTTGTGATTTGTAGGTTTTGAAGTTGTGCTGTAAAGTTTCAATGTTATGAAATTCAATGTTATGAGTTTGGGTTTTAGATGTTATAGTCTCAGTGTTTTGAGCTTAGTTGTTATGAACTTTAGATGTTTTGAAGGGGATATATATATATATATAGATATAGATATAGATATATCACATCCATTTGACTGAAAACACAGAATAATGCATCACAAAATACTGGATTTTTTTCCAGGAGATAGCTCTGAAATTAGATTGAGAAGAGACTTTAGGCATACGTTGGATAATAACCCCTTTCCAAATGTCAAAGAAGCTATTTGGGGTAACACAAACATTTAGTATTTGGACAAGTAGTAATACAAAGTGGGCTTTGAAAAATCTTCATAAACTAGAAGTAGAATCTGTCAGCTCATGAGGGGTGCTGTGATGTGTAATTTTATTATTTAGTGTTGAAACCACAGTGACAGATTTTTATAAAGCAGATATGTGGAAAGAGAGTTTGGTATTGCATTATTGGTCAGATGGTCAAGTACAGAGTTAAATGGATAACTGATAAAATGTAAAACTCATAGGTTCATAGATAAGCACTAGGCTAGCTGCTCTTCTGGGCCATTTTAAGCCTAGCCAGTTTCTCTTTTTGTGCTTAAAGTTAACCTATTTTATTTGGTTAGTGATTGGTCTTACCCATCCCATGGTCAATAATTATATATAATCCCTAATGAGAATAACTGGGATCATACCATAGATAATTTGATGGGTCACATGCATGGGCTATAGAATTTAGGAGCTTCCTCTCTCCATTGGTAGCAGGGGGGGGTGCAGTCCTGGGGTAAATTTTCTGTTTCCCATTCATAGCTCCAAGTTGATCTTGAATATGAACAGGGATGAACTTTGTTTATGTGGATGGGGTGTCTGTTCCAGAGCAGCATAATCCTCTGTGAGATATACCTGTTCCCCCAAACTATTCAATGGGTGTTGCAGAATAGGTTTAGATCACTAGAAAGAGTATTTCTGATGCCATTTGACTTGTTGATGTGCAGTAAAAACATAAGTACTGGGTCAGAGGATGCCTTTATACCAAGTATAGTGACAAGGCTTGGAGTCAACCCATATATAGAATGTTTACAAGGAAAATGGCTTACTAGGTATTAGAACTACATATATGTGTGTGCAGGATGGATTTACCAATTAGGGAACCAACCCCCCCCAATTTTTTTTTTTTTTTTGGATCTTTAGTCCAGGAGGTCTACTTGTCGCAAGGAAGTTGATATAATGAGCAGATTTATTTTTTTTGCTAGACTCCCAAGAAAGATGAATCAGCCTGTGTTTTAGGGTTGGTATCATGTTTCAAAGGTTGTAAAACAGCATGCATTTGTTTAGTCACATATTTACTTCTGATGTCTGTTCTGTGTACAGTGATAAAGGAAAAGAAGATGTTTTGAAGGCTGCTGAAAAGGGGAGGTTACATGTGGCTACCAAAATGGTATATTTGGAGAGTAGTATATATAATGCATCTAAGAACAAAAAGTGGGCTGTTAACATTTGCCTCTGTTTTCTGAGAGATGAGGTTAGATTGCTGTCTCAGCAGAGCTTGATTTATATCACACAGTGCAAGGAGTCAGCCATGGTGGTGCAGCATTTAGCATTGTCACCTCCCAGCAAGGGGCTCTCCAATTCGATTCTCGGCTGGAGCATCTTCTGAGGGGAGTCTGCATGTCCTCCCTGTAGTTAAGTGAGTTTAAAGACATGCAGGTAGGTTTGTCTGTGTGTGTGTGTGTGTGTGTGTGTGTGTGTGTGTGCCTTCAGTGAAGGTTAGGCACCAGGCTGTCAGCGTGTGTGTGTGTGTGTGTGTGTGTGTGTGTGTGTGTGTGTGTGTGTGTGTGTGTGTGTGTGTGTGTGTGTGTGTGTGTGTGTGTGTGTGTGTGTGTGTGTGTGTGTGCCTTCAGTGAAGGTTGGGCACCAGGCTGGCAACTCAACACCATAAAAAACTCCACTTACAATCAATCTGCGGACCAGTGATCCACTGTGGCAACCCCTAACCAGGAAAAGAGGAAAGTTATTGCTATTACAAGGAATAATCACTAAGATGTAGAAGTAAATATAAAATATTTTGCATTCTTTATTGGTGACTAGCAGTTAGGGTCATAGGTAGTTTCTAGGGATGTAGTCCAGGATATTATTAAGGAGCCTATGCCAAATTCCCAATTGCCCCAAAGCAGTGGCTGGTTGAGAGAATTGCTCAAAGTTACACAGTAGGCAAATGAAGGTAGAAAGATGTAAACCCTGTCAAACTAAAGTAAACTAAAACCATACCCTGGACAACCATTTCACACAAAACTGCTTCCTATTGAGAACTTTCATGACTTCCTTTTCCAAAACTTTATCATAATGAAGTATTTGATTTAAAACAGCTATTAAGTATTCCATCTTATGAGGTAGAGACAAGAGCAATGAGGTGAAAGTAATGAACACTACATATTGTGTTAAAGATATATTTAACTTAAGTGGCTATTCAAGTTATATTGAAGTGAACCGTTAGAATGTAATGGATGCTTTCAAACTTCTAGACAACATATTAGAATTTTCAACAAATTCTGAGACTGATGTGGTAGCATATCATAAATGGCATTTTTTTGAAATCCCAAAGATACATAAAAACATGGTCAGTCCCTGTTCCCTTTAATCAAATTGTGTCTTCACATGTTTTCTAAACAAACAAAAAAATCTTTATTGAATTATCACGTATGACATAGGAAATCATGCATTTATACAAATGAAAACAAATCATATTGACATTTTTAGTTACAAACATTCTACATCACATATAATCTTCTATACAATCATTGTCAGTCAAACATTAGATAGTTCATTCAATTCCTGCCTTCCTGTAAATCTGATTCCTCCTCCAAAGCATTATTCTGCACGTATTGTTCCCACAATTTTCATTTTTTTTCTATGTAATTTGCTCCTACCCTTTTCTAAAGATCCCACTTCCTGTTCTTTTATCTCTGCTACTGTATTCACTACTTCTAATACTGTTGGTTTATTAACTGATTTCCATTTTCTAGTAATTGCTTTTTTTGGCAACCAACCAAATTAAACTCAGCAAGGCCTTACTATGTCTAGGCAATTCAGATTTCAGATCGTGTATCACAGCTCAAAAAATCATTTCCTTAGTTACATCAATTTGCCCACCCAGTATTTCTGTCAGAGTATTCTGCAGAGAAGTTTTAAAGTCCATTACTTTCCCAGAACATATGTTGCTATTTATCTCTTTTTGTCCTCATCACCCTTTCAGCATTTGCAATCTCCCTGAGGAAAAATCCTTGGAGTCTGTTTGAGATATAAAAATACCTATCAAATACTTTCAAGCAAAAATCCTAAATCTTATAGATATTGTTGCATATTTGGGAGCCATACATATATCCTCCTATTGTTTCTTTGTAAATTGCTAGCCGATCTCTCATCATGATCCTTTCTAACCTCCTCAAATTGATTCTTACAGTTGTCATGCAATAATTTATATGCCCTGTTAATTTTCCCTTTTAGCAGCAGCTTCTGTTTTAGATTCAGCTAAAAACTCTACCAGTGCTGGTCTTTCATTTAGAATCCCCCTTTTCTTTTTCTTTGTTTATACTCTCATATCAGTCCTTGCTAGGTAAGGCAGTCTCTAGCCTGCAATCCAAATATATTCATGGCTTTTTCAAATTCTATTATCTTTCCATCTCTAATTATTTGCTCCCAGTTCCTTGGGTCTTTTGCCAGTTTTCTCCAGTAAATTCCAGTCCCCTTTTGCCTATTGTCTGTATTCCTAATTGCAGTCATCCCTATCTGCAAAACCTCCTATCTCCATTCCCATATTGGCTTAAGTCTTAGAATACTTTCTACTACTTTATGAATATAATATTCTCTATGGCTATTGTTTTCCTTAAGGTTCGGCATCCAAAATCTCAGTCTGTCCTAATTTCTTGAGCTTCCCCCCATTTTATCATTACCCCTTCCCACTTTGAATTATATTTTTCTACCTGTACTATCTATAGAAGCTTTAGCTGTGTAGCTCTGAAATAAAAATGATCAAAGACAGAACATTTTGCTTGCGTATTTAGATAAGAAGTCAAAATCACACATCTTTTTCCATTTTATATTCAGGATTTTGGGAATTTTTGGAAAACAATAGAAATGTAAATGTTCAAAAGTTGAGTGTTAAATTCATAATGGTTGCAGTAGACTATTTACCAGCATTCCACATACAAAAAGGATGGAAATGCTGAGAAGTTTCTAGTCTATAATTTAGTATTTTGTCCACTAATGACATTGGAATTTTATGTGCACAAAAAGAATTTGCACTTGAGGACATTGTTTTAATACAGTCCGTTTTCAATTAAAAAAGGAATAGCAATATCCACAGTATATGCAAGCTTGGTGCTCACCTAATGAAAGGACAATGTTGTTTTAAGTTGCAACTCTTTAAGAATGTGATTTTCTTTGTCAAGCTAATAGACAATTTGTTTTTCATGTAGTCATGATCCAGCTTAGAGTATGCTTTATCCATAAATGAACTTAATCAGAGTGCCTTCTTCATTCAAATGACATCCATTGTATATAGTTCTTATGTAAAAAGTTATTATTAAGTTGTTCATTTCAAACTAAGTCTGATGTGCTTTTTAACTTCTAGCTAGCTACCACAAATCACATGATTTATATGTTCATGTATTTAATAGTTAATTTAAATCCAAGAATTCATTATGATGAAGACTCAATACGTAACAAGAATACATTAAAAAGGTAACAGTCCTGTGTGGTTTAGATATTCAGATTGTGTTTTTGGTGTATTTCTCTGTTAGCCTAACACTCTAATGTCAAAGTCACTTAGGTTAGTCTGTCTCTATTACACATTAGGATAAAGCCCTGACAATCTGAGTTGGTTTATTTATTTATTTAACATTTGTTAACCGGGAATGTCTGACTTGGAACGAGCCAATTTTCAGCAGAGGCCCGGGGAGAAATGCTCAAAACGCATGTCTTTGTAACATGGGAGGAAACCGGAGCACCCAGAGGAAACCCACATGAATACAGGGAGGACATGCAGACTCCACACAGAAGACATCCCAGCTGACAGTTGAACCGGAGAACCTCTTGCTGGGAGGTGACAATGCTACCGTTGCACAACTGCACCATTTAGTGTCTCAGGGACTAGAAGAACCAGGTGGGGAGGATAGGCAATGAGGTAGAGGATAAGCAATGATCCATCTCAGGGAGGAGTGGGGTTTCTAGGAGCCAGATTGCTCCTCTGCAAGAGGAATCTTTCAGAACAACAAAAGCTGTTAGCAGGATAATATGAGCATAGCACTTGAAAGCTGGTGATTGTAACCTTTAGAATGGATGTGTGGGAGGGTTCATACATCCAGAGAGGATGCAGGAGCTTTCTGTGGTGATGCAAGTACTCATGTCAGTCAGCAGGGGATGAAATTAAGGGCAAAAAAAAAAAACAATGCTATGACAGGGCTGCAAGAGGGAAGTAAGACTAAGTACCCACTGGCCTGAGAACAATTACAGCCCATCCTCAAGCATGGATGGCCCTGCATGAGGGGAATGAACCCAGCTTGTTATAAGGCTTATAACAAATTATATAAGGTTTTAGTTGGGATTAAGGGAACTGAAATTTGAGTCAAAATCAGGAGTGTTCTTGAGATAACAGGTATGAACATCATATCTTCCAGAAAATGCATATTAACATAAATCCTGTCATTATAGGAAATTTCTAATTTTATAAGAGCAATATTTAAAATCTGTCCCTATTTTTCAGCCTTTGTACCCACCATTATTTTATGCTTTATCCAGATTTCTTGAGCCAAGAACTTGGGAGGTATGCATAACCTCTTAATTTTAAATGAGTTGCATCCACTGCCTGATTGATCTATCTAACTCTCTCTCTTACAAACACACACACACACACACACACACACACACACACACACACACACACACACACACACACACACACACACACACATACATACACACTTCTGCTTTCATGCATGGAAGCACCCATACACTCACACACATGGTCAGAAACATAGACTCATATATGGACACACACTCTCATATATGGACACACACACACATACACACACACACACACACACACACACACACACACACACACACACACACACACACATGCACACACACACACACACACACACACACACACACACACACACACACACTTCTGCTTTCATGCATGGAAGCACCCATGCACTCAAACACATGGTCAGAAACATAGACTCATATACGGGCACACACACACACACACACACACACTCATATACAGACACACACACACACACACACACACACACACACACACACACACACACATACACTTTCTGTTTTTCTAATTATCCATTTGTTTTAATTTTACATGCTAAATAGCAAAGGTGCTGCTTAAGTAGTATAAAATAATGGCTCAGTGAATCTCACTCTCACTTTCATTCACGCATACACTCATGCACACATACATAAATGCACACATACTTTTCTTTCTTTTTTAATTTTTTGTTTGTTTTAATATTATACTCAGAAAACAGCAAAAGTGTTGCTTAGTGAGTGCAAAATAATGGCAGCCATTATCTCTGTTACAGTCAAAGCACCATGGTATAATAAGCTGCTGTAAAGTGGTGGACTTGTTTTTCTGTGGGCATTACCTGTACATTAACACCCTGCTGGAGAATGTTCATTCTCCAGTCAGAGTGGTGATGTACAGTTTAGCCATTCTCTAATAATCATCAGGACCTATGTCTATGCCTGGACTATGACACTGCAGTTTTGGCAGTGGTATTTTCTAGTAGCTGTTTGCTATGAAAACATATGCTCATATCTGGATCCAGCTCTAAGCGACCTAGGCAAATGCCTAGGGCCCATTAACTAGGAGGGGGCCGCCGCTGGCTGGAGGGCTACCATGACACTTACTTTTTTAATAAAATAAAAGAAAAAATACATTTCTCCTGTAAGAGAATTTGTTGTTCTTCAAGGGAATGAACACCCTATGTCCTTTTCACCCATGTGTGTATGTGTGTGTTCACATACACACACACACACACACACACACACATCTTACTGTTGCAAAGAATGCCTTTTCACTTTTGGGTCTGTCCTCCTGCTGTTGCTCTTCCTCTTCTACATCCATTTGCACAGAATTTAAACTTAATGAACAATCTTTACAGCCACTTCAAGATTAAGGTAAGTGTGTACAAACAAACAAACAAACAAATAAACAAACAAACAAGCAAACAAATCTCTTAGTGTGTTGTGTGTGTGTGTGTGTGTGTGTGTGTGTGTGTGTGTGTGTGTGTGTGTTTTTAGTAGCAGCTCCCTAGCATGTCATATACCTAAAGAGCTACATGTCACAACATCTGTAATCCAAGGGACCAAGCAGTTTGTCACAATGTTTGAATAAGCCTTTTTCTACTTCAGGATTAGTGATCTGTGATGCACTATACTTAATGTCTACAAATAAATGCACCACCCAGTACATGGAGATAATAATAATAATAATAATAATAATAATAATAATAATAATAATAATAATAATAATAAAGAAATTATCAGAAAAATGTTTTCCTGTCAAAATGTTCTTGAATTCTGTGTCACAATTAGATTTAACACGTCAAAGCTCTTTACCAGTTTTACTGTTAGATTAATGTTTGCTGCAAGCCTGACTGCCCTGGTGTTTCTGGCAGTTGCTAACTTATTGCTAACATTTAAAACAAATCTCCAAATTCTTAACTTTCTGAGGTACATGGCACTGATTCATACATAATTAGAATTGAAATCATGCCAAACTTTCTTTCTCATTTTTTTACATTTTAGGACTCCCATTAAAACACTTTACTCATACCTTCCTTGTAGCATTCCTTACTATCTCTATTACCCATCCTTGCCTTTTGTCCATCTAGCCATGCAGGTTCATCCTTGTAATGCAATGTAATGTAATGTAATGATGTAATGTTTGTAGGAAGGTTGGTTGGGGTGCTACTGACAAAGGGCCCATTACGCTCAGGACAGACCTTCCTTATAATAATGATTCGATATTTAATCAGCATCTGACTCATCATGATTGGCAAGTTGGTGGGGGCATCATTTATAAAAGGTCCATGATTGGCAAGTTGGTGGGGGCATCATTTATAAAGGGTCCACCGCTCTCAAGGCAGTCCTTCAGCAAATGAGCATATGATCAGTATCAGGCTTATCTTATTTGGCAGGCTGTTGAGGGTACCATTAACAAAGCCCTTCCTTATAGAAATAACTGGACACACAATCAGTACATAACTCATTTGTAACTGATCTGTAAACCTGAACAAATGCATGCAAAGTGATCCAGTGCATTTTAAGGCAGCAGTATGAGTGAGTCCTTCATTAGGTAACTCACAGATCTGAAGCCCTTTATATCATGATGTATTTTGGGGTAACATACAGACAACACTTTTATGGATTCCAAAGATATCATTAGTATCACTAATTTATCATGGGTGGGCAGCTCAGTGGTTCAGCAGTTAATGTTTTTGCCTCACAGCAAGAGGTTCTCTGGTTCAATTCTTAGTTGGGGCGCCTTCTGTGTGGAGTCTTCATGTCCTCCTTGTGCTTACATGGGTTTTCTCTGAGTACTCCAGTTTCCTCCCACATTCCAAAGACATGCATCTGGAGGATTTCTCCCAAGGGCCTCCACAGAAAATAGCCTCTGTCCCAGTTGGACTTTCACTGTCAACAAATGTTAAATAAATAAAATAAATTTAATTTCCTTTATAGTTAAGTGCATCTTGTGATAATTTTATATCACCTCACTGATGCTTATGCAGATGCATAAAATACTACAGCGATATTCATACCTGTGCTGTTTTCTGTGAAACAACTAAAATTATACCATTGTGAACATTATTTTCACATCCTCAATAGCGTAGAACAGTTATGATTCTTGCTGTTTGAGACAGAAATACTGTGTAGGTCTTCATGTACACAATGTCAGTCCTTTGCTCACACATCAATAGACAATATATAAGTTGAGTACCCAATACATAGTTATTTTTAAATAATTACTAGAAACATTTAGGAATTTATTAGCCTGACAGAAAGAATTACCTTGAATGTCTAAGTCAAAATAACTTGGCAAGAAAGCACACCCATGCAAATGGCCAACAACTGAAACATACTCTTTACAAATATTTCTTTATTTTTTGCAGTTTAATAGTAACTGTGATACATTTAATAGTAACTGTGATACATTTGAAATGATCTGCATATATATATATATATATATATATATATATATATATATATATATATACACATATACACACACACATATATATATATACACACACACACACACACATATATATATATATATATATATATATATATATATATACATATACATGTATATATGTATCTATATGTATATATTATTATATCTCCACTATTTGGTCCACAATTTGTTTAAAATTGGAAAAAAAATATTATTCTATAAAACTACTATTTTTTAATATTCTTTTACTGCTTTTTCCATCAGTTTACTGGCTCTGTATATGATGTTAACTTTGTAGAATTATTGCACATTGCATGCTTCAAAAAGGATTTCATCTGACATTTTTCAAAAAATGAGGTGGAAAAAGTTATCAGAATTAAGTTCTTTGAATTTTATATTTGCCTTGCATTTTTCTTCTGTAGTATGAATAAAAGACATTCATCTGACATATTTAATCAAGTTTCAAGATAGACATAATATCATGAATATTTGCCTTGTTCCGATTAATATGACAAGAAAAGTTCTTAAAAACATCTCTCAAGTTTTCTCTTAATGATGCTTCTAAAACATGTAAACCAAATGATAACTGACTTAATTTGACTCTAATAATACATCTATTTTAAGTTATTCATTTTAAGACTTAGGATCTCTAGTTCATAAGGAATATGCAATGTTGTATTCAGTCTTCATGTTACTAATATATGCACCAATCTTATTCAAGGTGTAAAATGTTTTTCTTTTAGTATTATTTTGACAGAGTAATCATTTTCACTTGAGGAGACATTTTTTTTTCAATGTACTTTATTTCACTGAAGAGAATGAAAAATATTTGTACAAAGATAAAGTTAGTGCCAGCATTTGTAACTAATTGTAGATAGAAGCAATCTTTAATCAACAACATAATGTTTTATAATGTTTTGAAAATTATGTTTTAGTCATAATAATGAATTGAGAACTTCAATAAAACTGCCAACACAGCAAATAAGCACAGCTTTGTTGTAGGTACATGAATTTGTCTGCACTTTGCGTGTGTGTGTGTGTGTGTGTGTGTGTGTGTGTGTGTGTGTGTGTGTGTGTGTGTGTGTGTGTGTGTGTGTGCATGTAAAATGGGATGGTTTGTTAGTTACAGGAGACAAGAGCCCAAATCCTCTACAGTAACTGTCATAGTACTCAAAGTGTATTTTCAAGGGATTGAGTTTCAGTGCATTTTCAATGAATTGTGGGTTCAGTATATTTTCTAGGAATTGTGAACTTCAATGCATTTTCAAGAAATTGTGAGCTTCAGTACATTTTTCAAAGAATTGTGAACTTCAGTGCACTTTCAATGAATTGTAAGTTTCAAGGGAAGAGAAGTTTATTGCTGCTCATGCTAAGTTTGTTTTCAATGTGCAACTGTTTTGTTTAGCCAATAGGCATCGCTGTCTGTGCTAGAGAATTTGAAAGCAGGGGTAGTAAAACAATGGGTAGCATGCTTTTGATGCAGTCTTCTGCTGCCATCTTGAGTGTGTCCTCTTTTGGATGAGATGCCTAGTAACTATAAACCTGTTGTTGGTTTATCATCAATTCCCTATTCCAATATTACCAGCTTACCATTTTTTACTGTAACCTAGGCAATTTATTCTTCAAGGGCTGTCGGCACTGAATTTGTGGAAGAAACACTAACATATAAAGTTGTTTCCTAGCAGCTCTTCATCAGTTACAGATCTCTTTAATGTGGAATTATTCAGATGAATTTACTTCTGCAGAGATCATGCATATTGACTGATATTGAGTGGTCATTTATGGTTGAAATGTTCTGAAATGGGTAGTTTTGTCATTATTGCTTCATGCATTTTGTTTCATTGCTTACTGGAAAAAAATTCAAAACTACAAATATAAAAGAGACTCTAATAAATGGTGTTGTATTATACAAGCATTATAATTTAATACAATCAGGAGGTTGAATCAAAGAAAACATGCATGTATGCATGGTCCTAAACATGTGTAAAAGGGGCCTATGGTTTGAAAATAGCCCAAAGGTAAACTTTATCCACCAGTGGACGGATGCATTTTCTTTGAATATGGGTTTCACTGGCTTTTCAATGACTGTGAGTTTCACGGTCAGAGAAATTTATTGTTAATGCTAAGTCTGTTTTCATTGCGAAACTGCATTATTTTGCTTAACAAATGTCTAAAAATGTTTGTGCTACAAATTTTGAAATAAAAGTTTTAAATTAAATGCAAATACATGTAATCATTGTAGAAGTAAAGAACAAAATAGTATGTGCCCTGACAAGTTTGAACAGTGTTTATGGTAACTGGGGAAAAATAGACAAGTAATGGGACACAGTAATGGCTGCGGAAGGGGGCAGCAATCTATTGCTCTGCCTAGGGCCCCATTTGACCAATATCAGATTCTGAATACACTAGGAAGGTTTTGTTACAGTGTGTCAGTGATGTATTGCCATAGTATAGCACTTTGTCACTGATTGCCTGTGTTTGGACCGAGCTGCCATTGAGTCATTTTTGTTTTGCTGCTAATGCACAGGGTGCTTGTGGTACTAAGCTGCTGGGTTATATCCATCAGATTAATTTTTTTTTTTATGTTTATTAGCTTTATGTATTTCTTACAAAATAGCCTGTATGAGTGGGTGTCAGTGTATTTGTGCACCTGCATGCCTCTGTGCACATGCACCTGTATGTGTTTATGTGAGCAAGCACATGCATGATTGTGTGTGTGTGTGTGTGTGTGTGTGTGTGTGTGTGTGTGTGTGTGTGTGTGTGTGTGTGTGTGTGTGTGTGTGTTTTTCCACAAACATATTTGCATACAGGTGAGATTTTATGTGTGTGTGTGTGTGTGTGTGTGTGCGTGTGTGTATATGCTGGCGCTCGCGCGCATGTGTATGTATGCGCTCATGCATGTGTGTGTGTGGGGGGGTGTGTTTGCACATATCTCAAAGTGCAGGTGTCACACTTATGGCAGTTTTAAGTTTAGAATTGCCCTTTAATTGGAATCAGCAGCTAAGTCCATATTATTCTAAGAAATCTGTTGTAATATTTTATACATATTGCAGACATTATTGCAATCTACCTGCAGTAGTCTGATATGTCCACTTGAATGCTATTTTGTTTACATTCACCCCAAAACAAATGTGTAGCTTTTGCATTTTTGCTGGATGACAAACTGTGTGAGCCTCTGATTCACACTGTTAATGTATTTTTATGAAAGTGAAAACCAAAAATAATATTTTTTTTTTCAGGAAAAGTGAAATATGCAGTTACTGAGTCTGTTAGAGAATGGTATGCAATTATTTGTTTTTCCTTAACTATTAGGCATCAATGACACTAGCCAGAAGGGGATAAGTTTTTGAGGGAGCAGCCCATAGATGATAACAGAAGACAACTGTAGATCAGTATATACGTACACCTTTAAGAATCTTTCTAGGGGCTTGCACAAGTGTATAAATACTGAGCACGTGTGAGCATGACTGCCATTTTGTAGTAAGCTGTTGAGATGTAAGCATGTATGTCTGTGCAGTCTGTCTGTTCATCAGTTTGTTTATATTTTGTACTGTTGCTATCCATCCTGATGCATTTCTGGGTAATAAAGGATATAAACAAAGTATCCCACCTGTTCATCTTTAATGGGAAAGAGGACCAGTGACATGGTGTCATAATGGGATCCACAAATCCAGATTCCAGACTGAGAAGGCACTCAGTCAAAGATGGAGGAATATAGAGGAATGGATCATCCCTACTGCACGTTTAACTCGTAAAAACTGGTCAGAAAGGTATTTCAATGACCAAAGCTTACTTAAATGATCTCTTATTTGCAAAATATAAAACAAAGTCCTTGGAACACTCTAAATGAATTTTTAAGTACACATAAATGCCTGAAACTGAACATATTTGAAAAAATATACAATTAACTATGGAAAATGTTTGAAATTAAATCTGAATTGTATAAAATGAATAAAATAAGGAAAACTACCACATTTTTTTTCAAAGTAGCTTATAGCAAATACTTATTCGCATTTCTTAAAGCTATTCAAGATAGCCAAACTATAGAGTTTGCATGTTTGTGGAATATTACAGTGCAGTTATTTCACAAAACACAGCCTGTTCAGAGCATATTTGGAAAAGTACAGTATTTCAAAGAGTTTATTGTGCAACTGAATGTTATTACAAGTACTGTCTGTGTGTGCATGTTCATACATAATTAGAAGGGCCATTTTTACATTGTGTTTGGGCATACTTTCTTGGCATGGCAGACGGATTTTGTAAACCAGCTTCACTTGTGTTTGACAGTAATATTGCTGAGAACTGGAGAGTGTTTGAACAAGAGTATGACATTTTCATACAGGCTGCATTTTCTGATAAAGATGACCATACAAAGGCATTTATTCTGCTTAATTTAGCTGGGTGAGAAGCCATAGAAAGAGAGTGTTCATTTGTGTATCCACCTGTTGTGTTTGCAGGGGAGGGGGAAAACCATCATGTAGTGGTACTGGCTGAGTCAAGGGAAGACCCCAAGTGCTTAAAATGTAAATTTAGAGAAATGTGTAACCCCCTAATGAATATTACGATGGAAAGACACTTATTTTACACAAGAGATCAAACATCTGGGGAAACTTTTGAGCACATATAACTGACTTGAGAAACAAGGCTAAAACATGCAGAATTGGTGATTTAAGGGATGACTTGATAAAAGACAGACTTGTGTGTATTATTAAAGATGATGCTGTGAAAAAGACTTTGCTTCATGACAGTGATTTAACTTTGAATAAGGACACTGAGATTTGTCTGATATATCAGCTCACAGAAAAGCACACAAATATGCTTACAAATGAGAAATGTATGCTGCCAGCATCTTCTAGTGCTCATGTTGATAGTATCCAGCTCATGATTGAAAGAAATAGGCCCAAGCACATGGCAGCAACTATAAGCCCTGCAATAGTCACTGGGAAATTTTGTACTTTTCCAGCAAATTCCAGAGTTAGCACAGTCTGAGTGAAGCACGAGTGAGTTAGCAAACTCAAAGCATGTGCTTCTACCTGGTTTCATAGTCCACTATCGTAATTGTGGTGCAAATCATGAGCCCAAAATAGAAAAAATCCTTAGCTTGTGGTCAGCAATGCCACAAAAGCAATAAGTGGATTAATTTCAAAAGGTTTTGTAAATCAAATAAGGAGCATTCTTTTATTAAAAGGGAACATTCAAAGAGAAAAGAGACAAGCTGATCAGTTAGAAAAATATGATCCTACTTTTTATGATAATGGTGTGTTTGCGCTTAATGAAACAGTTACTGCAGTAGATTTATGGGCAAAAAAATGAAGTATTTTGTACTGTTTGGATAAATGGAAAACCCATAGAACTCAAAGTTGACACAGGTTCAAAGTGCAATGTTATGTCGGCAGAAACATTTGATAGCGTATGTGCTGGTGAGAAACTTGATTTGGCAAAGTGTCCGAAGCTTGTTGATTATGGAGTTGAAGAAATTCAGACAGAAGGTTCAGTAGTGCTTTCATTTTACTCTGCTGGGAACAGGTATGACTTGCAATTTTATGTAGTCAAAAGGCACATACAGTCATTATTAGGCCTCAGAAACAGTTTGAAAATGGGACTGCTGTTATTTAATAAGGAAGTCCATTATGTTAGCTTTCTGTTCTAATTTTGCCCAGTCTATTTTTTCTACCTATTCTGATCTTTTCAAAGATAAATTAGGCAAACTTGCAGTTGTGTACTCCATGAGGTTAGATCCAGGGGTCAGTCCAGTTGTCAGACCAGCCCGGAAAGGTCCAGTAGCTATGCAGAACAGAGTCAAAGCCGAGCTAGATAAAATGTTGTAGCAAGCTGTGATTGGTCCAGTTGATGAACCTACTGAATGGGTATCTTCCATGGCCGCAGCTCATAAGAAAAGCTCAGATGATATCAGAATATGTATGGATCCAAGAGACTTGAAGAAAGCACTGAAAAGACCTCATCATCCAATGCGTGCAGTCGAAGAAGTTGCAGCTCTTATGCTAAATGCCACTGTTTTTTTCTGATTTAGATGCAAAGAGTTCATTTTGGCAAATTTTGCTTGACAGAAAATCTTCATTGCTAACCACTTTCAGTACTCCTTTTGGCAGGTACAGATTTTTGAGAATGCCATTTGAGATAAATTCTGCCAGTGATGTCTTCCAGCGTGCAATGGAGCAATTTTTTTTTCTGTGTATCCGTATGCTATTATAGTAGATGATGTTCTAGTAGGAGGTAATGGTGAGGCAGAGCATGACAGAAACCTCAAGAATGTTCTGGAAAGAGCACATGAAGTGAGTCTTAACCTGAATCCTCAGAAATGCAAATTCAGGCTATGAGAAGTTACTTATGTTGGTCATTTGTTTACCAGTTCAGACTTACAACCAGATCCTTCCAAACAAACAGCAATTCTTGAAATGCCAGCTCCAGACAATGTTCAAGCATTGCAAAGTTTTCTTGGCATGGTTAACTATCTAGGCAAGTTCATTCCAGACTTGAGCCAAATTTCAGCACATCTTAGAGAGCTGACATGCAAAGATGTATCTTGGTCATGGTCAGAACAGCACCAAAGAGCATTTGATGTCCTGAAACAGAGGCTTGCTAGTCCACCGACTCTCAGATACTATGATGTTCACAAACCAGTTACTCTTTCGTGTGATGCTTCGAAGTTTTGTCTTGGTGCATTCATTCTTTATGAGGGTAAACCAGTAGCCTATGCATCGAGAAATCTAACCCAAACTGAAATGCAGTATGCTCAGATACAGAAAGAACTCTTGGTAATCATGTTTGCATGTTCAAAGTTCCATGATTATATTTATGGTAAACCTATCCAGATCGAAAATAGGCAGACAACCTCTAGTCACTATTTTGAGAAATTTATGCATACAGCTCCTGTCAGATTGCAATGCATGATGTTGAAATTGCAAAAGTATAATTTCAATCTTGTCTACACAAAAGGCAAACCTCTTTATCTTGCTGAAACTTTATCCAGATCACCCAGAAATACCACTGAACAGCAGAAAAATGAGAAACTTGATTTTGAAATCATGGAAGTGAGAAATTTTTCTTCCACACATCTTGATGAGCTTAAAAGTCATACAGCCTCAGATCAAGTTCTTCAGAAGCTCAACCACTGTATCAGTCAATGATGGCCTTCAAAGAAATCTTGCTTACCAGTAGAAGTGCAAAGTTATTTTCCTTACAGGATGAGATTTTTTTTGACAATGGTATTGTCATGAAAGGTCCAAACGTAATTGTTCCAAAGTCCTTGCAACAAGAGTATATTACTATTTTGCATCATGGCCACCCAGGGACTGACTCTACCACAAGAAGGGTGACAGGACTAGTATTTTGGCCTTCTGTGTCATAGGATATTGAGAGAGTACTTTCATTTTGTTCAGTATATAATAGTACAAAGCCAGATCAACAGAAAGAACCACTTCAGCTAACCCAGATTCCTGAACTACCTTGGTCAACAGTAGCTACAGACATTTTCAAATGGAATGGTCAACATTACTTGGTGTTAGTAGACTCTTGTTCAAATTGTTTTGAAATTGACTTACTTGTTAATCTAGCATCCAGTACTGTCATTACTAAGATGAAGCATCATTTTGCAGTCCATGGTAGTCTGCACAAAATTATTTCTGACAATGGCACACAGTTTACAAGCCAGCAGTTCAAAAGATTTGCTGAAGAGTGAGACTTTACTCATGTTACAAGTAGCCCGGAGTACCCGCAGTCAAATTGCTTGGCAGAACATGCAGTTCAAAGTGCAAAATAATTACTAGAGAAGTCAAAATGAGACAATAGCGATATTTTCTTGAATCTTTTGAATCTCAAAAATGTTTCTCATGATAAACATCTTGGTTCACCTGCACAGAGACTTCTGTCGAGACAAACCAGAACCACACTACCAATTAATAGTTTGTTATTGGTTCAATGTGTCAAAAACAACAGATCAGTGAAAGCCAATCTGTTAAAGAAGCACTTATCCCAGAAGTCCTATTATGATAATGCAAGGAAACTGCTCAATGCATTAAGAGAAGGGGAGATAGTGAGGATGCAGATGGCCAAAGCTTTGATCGGATTGGTGTTGTGAAAAGTGGATGCCCAGAGCCAAGATGGTACATTGTGGAATTGTAAGGAGCAGAATTTAGGCAAAATTGGAAACATTTAATCCCACTGTCCAAGCCTGTATTGCAGTATCATACCTGTGAGACAGGATCTCTATCTCAGAGTGAGTTATCTAGCGTTCCAGTTCATAGGTTCATAAGTTCATAGGTGTGTACTAGGCTAATAGCCCTAGAGCCTTTACAAGCCTAGCCCATAGAACTAATGTTGGGCAGCACAATTCCAGGGCACTTCTATGGGCAGCACAATTCCAGGGCACTTCTATGGGCACTTCTATGGGCACTTCTATGGGCACTTCTATGGGCTAATAGCCCTAGAGCCTTTACAAGCCTAGCCCATAGAAGTGCCCTGGAATTGTGCTGCCCAACATTAGTTCCCCAGTACCTCTATCAAGTAGAGCCACTGGAGTGATTCCCGGGGTGAACTTTCTATTTCCCATCCACTCATCAAGATTTCTCTTGAAGAGGGCCAGTGAGGTGCCCTGATTGACATATATGTGAAGTCTATTCCAGAGCAAAGGCAGTCTCTGGATTATGAACCTGTCCCTCCAGCATGTTCTGTTGATTGTGGTAATGAGGTTGAGTCTCTGAAGTATGTGGTGCGGAGGGATTGGGATTTCTTTAGATGTAGCATTTCTAACAGAGCTGGATTAGACATGGCTTTGTAAGTTAAGCAGAGATCACCTCTTAGTAGATGATATGAGACAGAGAATAGCTGGAGTTTTTTGAGTCTGTCCATGTAGGACATGTGTTTAAGACCTAGGATCCTCTTCGTGAGGTACTTTTGTGGCCTCTCCAGCTGTTGCAGGTGTGTAGTGAGGTTCATGCCAAATGGGGTATTATACTCTATTATTGGTCTAATGAGAGAAGAGTAGAAAGAAATGATGACATATTTCTTCCTGGATGCAAAACCCTTGGTAATGAGATGTGCCACATAGAAGGACTTTACGATAACAGTGGCAATGTGGTGGTCAAAGCAGAGGTTGCTGTCAACCTGTGTCCCCAGATCTCTTATACTGCCTTCATTTGTTTAGTGGTTTCCCATTGATGTGGTAATTAGTGGGAACTGAGTTTTTCCCAAAGGGGATGACAAAGCATTTTTTGGCATTAAGCTTAAGGCCATGGTTTTGACACCAGTCAGTGGTCTCAGTGAGGCCCTTCTGTAGGATGTCTGCATCACTTGGGGAGTTAATAATGGCTCCCAGCTTAAAATCGTCTTTGAACTTGGTCAGCCAGAGTCTTTCCGTGCTGGCCTGGACCTCTGCGAAGTAGATGCCAAACAGGAAAGGACCCAGGACTGATCCCTGTGGGACTCCACTCATGACTGGTCAGCAGTCTGACTTGAGTCTGCTACTTTCACACTGTGGGTTCTATCTGTGAGCCAGTTTGCAACCCACCTAATGATATAGGGGTTGATGCCTAGTTTGGTGAGTTTATCAATAATTTCTGAGTAAGGAATGGTATCAAAGGTCTTGGCCAAATTGAAGTAGGCTGTATGAACCACCTTAGCTATATCCACAGCTCTGGTGACTGACTCAAAGAAGTCAATCAGGCTGAGCAGGCATGATCTACCTTTCACAAAACCAAACTGCATGGGATCTAGAGTTTGGAGATTCCCTATATCCTTGTTAATTGGGTCCATGATGATGCACTCCATAGCCTTACATATCAGACTCATCAGGCTAATGATCCGATAATTTCCAAGGTCTGTAGTCACACCTCCTTTATGGAGAGTGATGACTGTAGCAGTGCACCATTCGATAAGGACAAAGCCTAAGGTGAGGCTGTGAGTGAACTGGGCAGACAGATGTGGTGCCAGTTCACTTTGTAATTCATGTAGAGCACAGCCAGGGATATTGCTGGGTCCCATGGAAGCTGTATTCTTGGCTTTGGACAATGTAGCTTTAACCTGTTCTGCAGTGATGCTGGGTGCCTGGCATTCTTCCAGTACTGAGATTGGTCCTTTAGGGATGGAGAGAACGGTAAAGTTGACACTGAATCTGTCAGCCAGTATGTTGGCAATATCTGTTGGTTCAGTATAGAAGGTACCATTGTGCAGTAACTCAGAGCAAATCTTGGTATTGCCATAGATTTCTTGATATAACTATAGAAGGTTTTGAGGTTGCTTTTAATGTCTGCCACAATTCTGCCTTCATGGATGGCTTTGGAGGTTTTGATAAGGGATCTCAACTTTTTGTTAAGGCTAATAAGGGAATTTTTCCAGTCTTGGGACTTTCTTCTGTTGTAGAGTTTATTAATGGCAGGGGACCACCAGATTGGCTTCCTTTTTTGGGGGGAGAGCGTCTTGGTGTTGATGGGTATGGCTAGTTCCATGCATTTATGTACATGTTCGTACAGTGCATTGGTGTATGATTTGGCAGTCATGCATCTATTTTCCAATTACATGGGTGGATACATTTGTGTGGGTGAGATGTGGATTTCCATGGTGATTAGTTTGTGGTCGGATCAAACCAGGGAGGAAATGACTATTGGTGTAGAGCAACGGTTGCCCATGTTAGTAATAACCAGGTCAAGAATGTTGCTTCCTCTAGTTGGGGTAAGAATCAGCTGGTCCAGGGCATTGGAACTGATAAATTCCAGGAAGCATTGGGCCAGTGCTTTGGTGCATGAGTAGTTTTCCCAGTTGATGGAGGAGTAGTTGAAGTCACCTAGTATGAGAGTATTAGGTTGGATCCTAATAGTTTCCAGGGTGCTTAGGAATGTGGAGTGAGAGTCTTGGGACATGGTTGCAGACCAATAGCAGGCTATGACCTGAATCGCTGTCTCACCCAATGTTAGTTGTACCTGGAGTATCTCAGATGCATTATGCTGGGCTACTAGTCTGGAGGTGTGCATATCCTTTACAAAGATGTAGACACCACTGCCTTTGGAGCTTTGGTCCATGTTCGGGGCTGAAAGGTGTGGAATGAGTTATAGCCTGGTAGCACGGGGGTGCTTTCTGCTGCTTTAAACCAGGTCTCCGTTATACTACAAATGTCAATGTTCTCCATTTTGAGGAGTGCTTCAAGCAAGTGCATCTTGAGATTTAGACTTCTAGCATTGAGCACCATGACCCTTGGATTGCATTTATTTATAGCTGTTTCAGTGGTAATTTGGTCTTTGGAACACTGCCTAAAAAAGGCACTATAGGGGTGGCAACAGCCTTTATCCTGTACCTGGAAACCCAGGGGTGAGAGATGCAGGCCCTCTCTGGCAAAGCATCGAGGTCTGTCAATCATGTCATCCTAAGCAGATACTGGATCCCTTTAGAATGACACCAGAAACTTAGCCAATTGCTGAAGTCAATCATTTTCTGTTTGTACTGCGGCATCATTCTGGGCGATGATAGGATGCTGCTCAGAGATAGGGTCATACCTGCCTGGGCAACATAATCCAAGAGCTCCACCATGTCCCTTTTCATGTAGTCCAGGGAGTTGTGTCTCAGGTCATTCACACCCACATGAACAATGACAGAATCATACTTGTACTTGTTGTGGAGTGACCTGACTGTGTGTGTTATGTGTTGGATTCTGACACCTGATAGACAGCTGACTGTTACCTTCTGCTTATTCAACCTAGTCAGTGGGACATCAGTGTGCCTCACTATTGAGTCACCTATGATTATTGTATTGGGCAAGCTGTTTTGACTTAGGGGCTTAGGTTGGGGGGCACACTGTGTAGGTGAGCTATGTGTCTTGTGGTTTGTGCTGCGTTGTGGTGGTTGAGTGCATTTCTCCCTTGGAGGTCTCTGCTGTTTATGTAGATTTCTAATAGAGCCTCCACAAAGGTGGGTGTGTGGTTTGTATTTTTATGTGAGAGCTGTGGTGGGTGTTCTGGAGGGCTATGTATTCCATGTGGTGTGGTGCAGGTGTTGACCTTCTCTTGATCTGCTATTCTGGTCTTGGCTGGAGAGTGTGTGGCTTCCAATTTGGAGATATAAGGGCATCTCTCACAAGTCTGAGTGTTGGGAGGTAAGAGGAGAGGGTTGTCTGTGTACATAAGGCAGTTGCTACACTGCTTCAGATTGTCCAAGTTCACCAGGTTAATAGGAGAAAGCAGAGGGAACTGACCTTTAGACATGCCAGGAGGGATGGTCATCATTACTAAGTACAGCAACTGTTTCCTTATAGGACATCTAGTGCTGATAGAACTTATGTGTTATACAATAATTGCTACAAAAAGCCTGATGAAGTACTAGGTGAATAAGCTAATTAAAGTGCAAGAGAGACGAGAACTAGCAAGATCTAAGGGAAAAATTGAAGAACAAACTTTCTGGCACTGATAATAGTTTACTCCAGCTTAGCAGCACTGCGGGGCATGCAAACCCACACAAATGTGGGCTTTTAAACCAGAAAGTTGAACGGGATAGAAAAACTGCCCAAACAGCCAATAAAATAAAATTTCAGAGCCAGAAACCACTCCTCTTGTGTTAGATAGGCTACCTAGTGCTTACCACTCCCGCTGATAAGGTTGAAGGCTTCCTTCTAACACAGAAAGGTCTGGCGAACTCAGAAAAGTACAGTTTTGTACCTACCATAAATGTAGATGTTCGAGGATCCACATTGCTGCAGTCCTAACTATTGGGTAGTCCGCTGTCCAGTCGGCCCGAATACCAAAGTATATGGCTGACGTCGGTCAGGGCGCATTAGACTGACGTCAGTACGTCAGGGTACTAATGCGCATGACCGACGTCATATCCTCAGTCTTTTCTTGCCCCAGATGTCAGAAGACCCTGAAAAGATAAGGCCAAAACCAAAAACTCCAAACATACCTGCACCAAAAATATGTACAATATATACAAAAGTAACAGAATATAACCTCACCTACACCACCACCCCTAAACACAGAGGGAAGGAGGGAGGTAAATTGGACTGCAGCAATGTGGATCCTCGAACATCTACATTTATGGTAGGTACAAAACTGTACTATGTTCTTCATTCCACATTGCTGCAGTCCTAACTATTGGGTAGAATCCCAAAGCAGAGGTAAGGGAGGCTGGCAAATCATAAGGAAGCAGGAACTGACAACATGCCTTGCAAAATAGCTGTGGCAAAACCAGCCCTAGACTTAGAGTAGAGAGGAAGGTGATAATGCTTAGAGAAAGTATGCACTGAACTCCAAGTTGCTGCGTCCAAAATATCCTTAGTGGCCACCCCCCTTAGAAATGCTGTTGAAGTGGCAGTAGCCCTAGTGGAATGAGGCCTAATCCCAGCTGGAATCTCCTTGCCATGATGGGAATAACAAAATGCAATGCAACACCCAATCCACCTAGAAATAGTTTGTTTTGACACAGGCTTGCCCTGCGAACCCAAAGCAAAAGAAACAAACAACTGCTGAGACTGCCTAAAATCCTTAGTCCTGCTCAAATAATAACGCAATTGCCTGTGTACATCTAAAGTGTGCAAAATCTTTTCCCCTTTATTTTGGGGATCTGCATAAGAAGTAGGCAAATGAATAGTTTGGTTTAAAGCCACACTAGAAACCACCTTAGGCATAAAGGAAGTATTAGTACGTAAAGATACCCTATCCTTATGAAAAATCAAAAAAGGTTCTACCGCCATAAGGGCCTGCAACTCAGAAACCCTACTAGCAGAAGTAATGGCCAACAAAAAGCAGTCTTCCATGACAAATATTTCAATTCAGCAGTAGCCGCAGGCACAAAAGGTTGTAGAGTAAGTTTCTCCAACACAAAATTGAGATCCCAAGCAGGAGTAGGAGCTCTACTGGGGGTCTTATATTCTTTGCCCTCTAAGAAATTGCTTGAACAAAGGATGCGAAAACAATGGTGGGTCACAATCATAGTGAGCTGAAATTGCTGCAGCATGAATCTTAATGGAAGAGAAAGACAAACCTTTGTCCAATAACTCAGTAAGATATTGAAGAGCCACACTCAAATTAGGCTCAGAAATCTCCAAATTGTTTGCTGCACTCCAAAATAAAAATCTCTTCCATTTCTCTGCGTACACTTTCCTTGTACTAGGTCTCCTGGCTTCCATAATCACATTTAAAACTTGTTGAGGAAGTTGAGACCTGCAGTCTTTCAAAACAGAATATGCCAGGCTGTTAGATGAAGAGAGTGAAGCTTGACATTGAGCAGGTGACCGTCCCTCTGAGACAACAGGTGTGGAATCAAGGGTAAAGGCCATGGAGGCTTCCTTACCAGACTCCTCAGTAATGGGTACCAGTGCTGCCGAGGCCAATCTGGAGCTATTAAAATCATCCTTGGCTTGTCTTGTCTGACCTTTAGAAGCACCTTTGGAAGAAGAGGCAGAGGTGGAAAAGCATACACATGAAGATTTTTCCAACTGAAAGAAAGAGCATCCACCTTCCAAGCTGTGTGATGAAACCTCTTTGTGCAAAACTTTGGCAGCTGGTGGTTTAGTGGAGAAGCGAACAGATCTATGTCTGGAGTTCCCCATGACACTGTCAATTTTGAAATACATGAAGATCCAGTTTCCACTCGTGGGGATCCATGATTTGTCTGCTTAACACATCTGCTAAGGAGTTCTGTGCTCCCGCAGAAACCTTGCCTGAAGAGTTAGTTGCAAGCTGAGCGCAGTCTCCCATAAAATCATTGCTTGCCTGCACAATGGGTAAGAATGTGTTCCCCTTGTTTGTTGATGTACCACATGACAGTTGTGTTGTCTGTTAGAATCAACACCTGCCCTGGAAGAAGTAACTCCTTGAAAGCCATTAATGCAAACTGGACTGCTAACATCTCCTTCATGTTGATATGTAGATGCTGTAGTCTGGCAGGCCACTTGTCTTGTATCCACTTTCCATTTAGATGAGCTCCCCAAGCAATGTCTGAGGCATCTGTCGTTAGAATCTGACTCGCCTCTGGCCGGGTCACAGAGAGTCCCTTGTTTAGGTGACATTCCTGAGCCCACCACAAAAATTCCTTTTGAATGCAAGGTATTATTTGAATGACAGTGTCCAAATCCTGGCAGTGCTGTGTCCATACATTTTTGAGATACCATTGCAGCTCCCTCATATGCAGTTTGGCATTGGGAAGCACCAGAATACAAGATGCCATGAACCCTAAGGCTTGAAGGACTGTCCTTGCAGTCAGCCCGGACTGAAGAGATAGCTGATGGAAGTAACTGGAAAGATTCTTTTGTTTGTCCGGGGTTACAAGGCCATCTGGGCTGCTGTATTCAGTCTCACACCCAGAAAGCACATGTCTTGAGAGGGTACTAGACTGGACTTTATTTCGTTCACAGAATACCCTAGGCATCTTAGCACTGCTATGACATAATCCAAATGCTGTAGAAGGTCTTCCTTCTCTTGAGCTAGAATCAGGCAGTCGTCCAAGTAAGGATAGATTTGAATTCCTTTTAGCCTGAAGTAAGCTATCACTGGAGCCAGAACCTTTGTGAATACTCTGGGGGCAGTGGATAAGCCAAAGGGCAATGCAGAGAACTGATAATGAGAATTTCCAGCTCGAAAACGCAGATACTTCCTGCAACTTAGTCTTATAGGCACATGAAGGTAAGCTTCCTTGAGATCTAAAGTTACCATCCAGTGATCTTTGCCCAGCAGAGGTAAAAGCTGTTGTAACGTCAACATTTTGAACTTGGGAATGTCCAGATAAGTGTTGAGGATAGATAAATCCAAAATTGGTCTCCACGTGTTCCCCTTCTTCGGTACTAGGAACAGGCGTGAATAAAATCCTAGGCCCCTTTCTGGCACAGGAACTGGCTGAATGGCCCCTATTTGGAGCAACAGAGAAATTTGCTTGTGAGCCTCTTTTCTTTGTAGAGGAGGAATGTCTGGCATGCCTTTGAAAGGAGGCAAGGTATGGAAATAAAACCTGTAACCGTGGTGAATGATATCCAGAACCCATCTGTCTTGGGTAATTAAATCCCAATTTTCTTTGAAAAGAGACAGCCTTCCTCCCAAAGGTGCTGCCAGGCGAGAATGTACTGGCAGCTGAAAAGGCAGGTCATTGGGTCTGCTTACGGAAGGACTGACCCCTGCCCTCACCAGAAGTCTGAGCAGGGGAACTCCCTGTCCTAGGCCTAAAAGAACCTTGAGCTCTGCCCCTACCACGTCTAGACCTACCCCTAGACTGGGAATCATAAGCAGGATAAGACCATCCCTTAGTAGGCCAATTTCTACTAAACTTCGGAGGCTGCACCTGCAAAAAATCCTTAACAGTTTGCATAGACTTAGCCTTGTCCTCCATTTTCTTTAAAACTGCTTCCACAGGCGAACCAAACAACACATCAGACTGCAAAGGAGCATCCAAAATCCTTGTTTTAACATGCTCAGCTAAATTCTGGTCTCTCAACCAGGCATGCCTACGAAGAACAGAACCAGTGGCAGCCACCCTCGAGGAGGCCTGCACAGCATCAAAACCACACTGCAAGGAATGTTTACCCACCTGTTCAGACACATGAACTAAATCCTGCAACTCTTTACACTCAATACCTTCTGCCAGAGCATCCACCTTAGATTTCAATTGTGAAAGGAGGTAATTCTGATATTTTAACATGTGAAACTGACAATTCAATGCCCTCATGGCTAAAGTGGAAGAAGTATACACTTTCTTTCCCCATCTATCCAAAGCCCTTGCCTCTTTATCAGGAGGAACAGGATTTTTAACAACAGAGGCCTTCACCCCTTTAGGCCCCTGAGAGACAGTTTCGGTCTGCCCTAGGACTCTTAAAAGATACTTATGAGCTTCAGGCACCCTATAGTACCTATCCGGTTTAACTGGTGCAGGAGGCAAAGAATCAGGATTCAGGAAGCCTCTGCAAAACATCTTCCACCACATTCAGAACCGGAGGTATAGCTAAAGGCCTATGCTGGGGTAAAACAAGAATTCCCTAAGCCTCTTCCTGGAATCAGAGAAATCTTGACCTTCCCATTTAAAATGCTCCCTCATGGAATGCAGAGTCTCTGAAAATGAAAAATCCTCAGGAGGAGAAGCTGAAGGAGTAGAATCATCCACATCAGAATCAGAATAAGGAGGAAACTCCTGCAAGTCTTCAGTCAAGACTCAGAAGCCTCCGAACAGTGCTCAAAACTCCCAAACTCAGGTTCCACCCTAGGCCTCTTATCAGGAGGGGCATAGAACCTCTAATCATAGTAATCAAATCCTCTGCCATTTTAAGCATATGTTTCTTAGGCAAAGACCCTGAAGCACTAGGAGAAACCCCCACTGAAGCTACACTAGGCCTGCCCCTCAAAGAAGCCTTGCAAACAGAGGGGAGGCTCTAACCACCTTAGGAAGAGAGGGAAGAACAGCCACCTGAGAAGCCCCTCAGCCTGGCCTACTTCCTGAGAGGATACATCCTGTAACAATAAAGTCTCCCTGAGACTCCAAAGAAACACCTGGCAGAACCTCCGGCTCCACTGAGCCTTCTAAAGAACCGGCCAGGGACTGTCGGTTCTTCCACTCTAGGCTTTGCTGCTTTATCCTTGCGCTTTTGCTGCGAAGCGGCGCCGGAGCGGCCGACGGCATTTTATAAGGACGACGCTGCGCAAAAGCTAACCTGGCACAGTCTAAGGTTCTCTTAATAGTGCGTTTGTTAAATCGAGCACAAGAACGGCATCCAACAACGTCGTGCTCAGGCCCTAAACAAGGTATACACAAAGTATGGTAATCCCTATGAGGTATCTGTTTCCCACAAGAAATACAGTTATTCACTTTTTCTGACATCCGGTTAAATACTGAGGCAAGAAAAACCAAAATATTCCCAACGGGTACTTAGCCAACTTTGATTCGGTCTGAAACTCTGACTTCAGAAACTTTCAGAACGCCAACCTGCACTCGCAAAATTGCTTCTGCATCGGACCATGCGGCAAAAAAGACTGAGGATATGACGTCGGTCATGCGCATTAGTACCCTGACATACTGACGTCAGTCTAATGTGCCCTGACCGACGTCAGCCATATACTTTGGTATTCGGGCCGACTGGACAGCGGACTACCCAATAGTTAGGACTGCAGCAATGTGGAATGAAGAACATCTTAGAAAACAGTCCTGGATACAGTAAATATGTATCAGGACTACTCTAGTAACAGGAAAGGTGGGAAACAAGCATAGAACTTTTTTGTTGTTGTTTTTTTGCAGATAAAATAGTTAAAACAGTAATAAAAATACTTTAAATGCAGTGCAAGCTAGCACACTTGAGTGTGAAGAAATATTAATGCAAATATAGTTAAAATAAATGCAGTTAAATGAAAAAACAACTTAAATCAAGTGCTGGAAGTGATATAATCAGGAAAAATCAAAATGGAGGCACTTAACGTCTCTCTTTCTACTTTCTGTTCCAGAGAACGTCCAGTAAATATCCCGGTTTCTGACAAGAATCCCGAAACTCCTGAAGCAAATTGTTCACCAATTACTGTCCCTGTTGTTAAACCCAATTCTGATTGCTATATTACTAGATCAGGTCACATTTCCAGACCACGTTCCAGCTACACGGCAACATGGACATGAATATTGTGTTTATTTCTTATTGTCTGTACAATTGCATGTTTCTTTTCAAATGCCATTGTACTGTGGGCAATTCATTAAAAAAGGAGGATGCAGATTAGTATGTATGTATACCTTTAAGAAACTTTCTAGGGGCTTGCACAAGTGTATAAATATTGAGCACGGCTGACCCTGACTGCTATTTTGTAGTTAGCTGTTGAGATGTAATCATGTATGTCTGTGTAGTCTGTCAGTTAATCAATTTGTTTATATTTGTACTCCTGTTGTCCATCCTAATGTGTTTCTTTGTAATAAAGCATATAAATGAACTACCCTGCCTGTTCATCTTTAATGGGAAACAAGACAGGCAGCACAACTATTTACAGCAAAGTGATCATTTTTGGATGCTAGGACAGGGTACACTGTCTGACAGCAGCATACTGAAACTATTTAGCATGTGCATTCAATGTAGTGACTGTGCTGCCTTGAAAATCATGATTGAAATATGGGGCACCGTTTAAAGTAGAATGCCATTCTTCACTGTGGTGTAACCAAGTCTGCAATTAGCATATAAATATAAATTTATATATGTGTGTGTGTGTGTGTATATATATATATATATATATATATATATATATATATATATATATATATATATATATATATATATAGGTCCCTATCAGTTGATTGAGTTTTCAGAAACTTGAAATTCATATGGTCGAGACCATATGATAGAGTTTTTTGAAAACCCAAAGCTTTTGACTGGAGATCATGGTACAGTGAGCTTTGGGAAATTTACCCTTTTCCTCACTGTAGTGCAATCATGGAGTTGGTATATATAATTTGCAGGGGTGTGGGAGTGCAGGGGGCTTCTCCCCTGCAAAAATGTAAAAGAAAGTAGATTTTTATATTTTTTTGTGTTGTTTTTCTTTGATGTTCAAGTTTTTGGAAACTCAGTCATACGATCTCAACTGTATAAATTTCGAGTTTCTGAAAAATCTCTCATTTGACATAGACCCATATATATAATATATAGATATAGATACAGATATAGATATCAATTCAGAAGCACAGAAAGAAACACAGGAGATGTATGCCAGTAGCTAAATCCTAATTATACCTCTGGCCTTAGCAGTAGACTTCTGTTTTGAATTCTTTTAACCATCTGCCTTCTTCCCTTTTCCATCACAGCATTTTACACAGATTATATTCTCACTGCCATTCGTTTCATTATATACTATATTGTAATCGAAATACAGGATCTGATGCCTGCCTACCTGCTTACATTGTTTTTGACATTATACCTTGCACACTGATCAACAGCCAGATATACAGTGATTTTGCATTTATTTAAATAAGGAGTTAACGGCACCAATCACAGTAAAGATGCAAACTTTGAATGTACTACTATTCCAATCACTGTCATTGAAAGTGGTTTGTTTAAGTGCTCTTGGAGTAAAGTCTTTGTTGTACTTTACATGGCTATTTATATGAAAAATATAAAGGTATATGTTACTTGCTACTGCTATGTATAACTTAGATCTGATGAAGCTCTCACAAGGGTGACATCACTCATCTCTTGTTTTAGCTTAAGAAACCATGGTTTAAACAGGCAATTCCAGCTTGAATCCTGTTTCCTTATTTTTATCAAGAATGCAAAGTAAACTTTGCATGGATGTTACATAAGAAGTTATGACAATGGCCTTTATTATTTATTTATTTTACATTTGTTCACCAGGAAAGTCCGACTGGACACAGGTCCTTTTTCAGTGGAGGCCCGGGGAAAATGCTCCCATTATACAACATAAAATACAAATACAAGTACAACTACAGAATACAAATAAAAATACCATAGGTTTTGACAGTAATTCAAAATTACAGGATTTAGGTGGCTTGTAACATTGAGCCGTAGTAATCCATAAGCCAATATCAAGAGCAATCATTCCTGTACAACTAGTTTTCCCTTCTTGTTTATTTTTATATATCTATATCTGTATATATATATATATATATATATATATATATATGTGTGTGTGTGTGTGTGTGTGTATGTGTGTGTGTGGGTGTGTGTAAACTTAAAAAGGACCGTATACCTTCATCTAAACAACTACGAAGAAGCAGCTGCACCCACTCAAAATAAGCAAAGGACTAACTCTGAGAACAAATCACCATGGTGGAATCCCAATATCAACAAGTTATATAACAAAAGGAAAAAAAACATGGCAGAAACTCAAAGTGCAATGCCCAGCAAGACAAGAAAACCATCATCAAACTAAATATGCAACTCTGGAGTCTTATCAAATCCACCAAATATGAATTTGGGGTAAAGATAATGTTGCTTGTCTGGTCAGGATAAAACAGACGAACAGTTTTGGGTTCTGTTCAGTCAGCTTTATTATATACAAACACATAGGGATTGAGGCTTAGTAAATTAAACTTAAATAAACTTATAAACAGACCGACTACTGCACTGATACATGTTAACACTCTGGCTGTTCTCTCAAAATGGCACTGCTGCCTGCACGTGCTCACTGTTTATATGCATGTGCCTACACTTGGAAATGCTTCTTAAAGTTACAACACACACTCTGTTGTACAGATAACATAACAGGCAAGGACAACCATAAATTCTTTTCAGCTATGTTAGCAACGTCAAAGGTAACACACATCAGTGAGCTGAACTAGTTGTAAACAAAACCACCTATATGGAGCTAGATCACTGATGACGAACCTTTTGGCTTGGCATTTCAAAAATTCGGAAAATGCATATCTTGACTCTCCTGGTGTGTTACCACCCCCCACCCCCCATGAGCAAGACAGAAACAATTCTTTACATATTCATTTATTTTAAAAAATACAGTCCAATCATTTGTGCTGTTATGTATTATAAAAGTAAAAGAAAAATCAGTGACTTACAATAAGGAAAACAATATACGCACTGATAATTGGGCTTAAAACAGTGCACCAAAAAAATTACCCTACTTTTAATAGTAATTTTGAATTGAACTGAAAAAAAAATGAAGAACAAATTGCATTTGATTTGATTAACATTAATTAATTACTTTTTTACTGCTGAGTTTTAATAGATAAGTGCAGGGTCACATATTTCTTGTAGTTTTATTCATTTAGTTTCTTTGGTAACTCGGGTGTTGGTGAATGCTGGTGTGTCACCCAAAATGTCATGGCATGTCACCTTTTCACCACCACTGTCACTGAAGGATCATCTGAAGGAAGGCCTATGGTCTCTCATTTCATGCACCCTGTAGATTATACTTTATAGCTGAAAGCTGAGCCCTGGACAGGGTGCAACCTTTGATTTAGCCTTTGATCTAGCTGCTAGATGATAGCAAACCTTCAGGACAACAAATGTAGCTCCATTTTAATCCACTGTTCTCGCCTTACATCTCCAGAGAAATACCCTTGACCACAACTGTGCCAACTATCACTAGCGAACAGGTCCTCAATGACCTCTCCAAAGCAAAAAATAGTGAATCTGTGGGCCCTGTTAATGCCCCTAGTTGCCTCCTGAATAACACAAAACATAAGCTATCAGGCTGTCAAGATAATTGTTCAGCCTTAACCTCCAAACTACCAAATGATAAAATGTAACAGTTATCTCTCTGCATCTGGGTGGGCCATCTACTGAATAGGGTAATTACAGACCTATAAAGTCTGACTAGCATCATATTCAAGGCCATGGAAAAATTATCACAGATATAAATAAAGACAAAGGAGATCTTCAGACACTGGATTCAACGCAGTTTGGATTTGTAAAGGGCAGATTATGTCTGCTCAATCAAGTAGATTTCTTCGAGAAAGTCACCAGAGCTATGGATGAGGGCAAAATAGTAAACAGTGCCTATGTTGATGTGACCAAGGCATTGAACACTAGTCCTTATTTGGACATTATCAACAAACTCGGGAAACTAAGATTAAACCCCAATGACACCTATTGAATAGCCAACTGTCCCACAGATAGGACATAGGGATTCAGAATAGGATACCCTACATCCACGGAAAGACTAGTCAACAATGGAGTCCTCAAGACTTGGTAGTGGGTTGTTCCTTTTGGGCATCTACACATTAAAGACTCTAGGATGACCAAGTTTGAGGAAGACTGCAAGCTTGACATGATTTTAGAATCCCCAAAAGGCTCTAATATCCTTCAAGAGGGTTTGACACAAACTAATAATTGATGCCAGAGCTGTGGTCTAAAACTAAATGACAAAAATGCATAACAGTATCTTTTGGAAAGTTGGACTCCCACAGTAAATACTACATAGATATTACATCCCTAAGAGTTAAGGATTTGGGAAGATACTTGGACAGTGACTTAGAATTTGGTACCATATGTCTACTATTGCAAGGAAATCATTCTATATTGTGCAACTCACTAGCAAAGATATGGTGTCCATGTCCAGAGATGTCATTGTCTAGTTGAACGCAGCCTTCATTAGACTAATCACTGAATACAATGCCTCTTTCACACGTACCTTACCAGGTGTCTGCAACAACTGGAACACCAAAGGAGGTTCTTTTAAAAAAAACGTACAAGGAGTAAAGCACATGCAGTGGGCAGACTGCTTCAAAGCATTATCTTTGTACTCAGTCTAATGAGAGGTGATCTCTGCCTGGCTTACAAGACATCATCTGATCCAATAGTAAATGGAGGTGCTGCACATCAACAAGTCTAACAGAATTAGAATTACCCAGTCTAAGTTCCTAAACCTCATGTGCAACATAAACAGAACAGGTTGGAAGGACAGACATGTATCTTAGAATGCCCCTTCTTTGGAAAAGCCTTCCCATCTATTGTGAGACAAGAATTCATCCCTCAACCAATTCAAATGTAACTTGAACCATTTGGTAGGAAATTGAAACGTTCGCCCTCATCTGACACCTATCTCCCTACTTGACAGAGACAGCTTGTAAATGCTCTACCAGCTAAACACAGTTATATAGCCCTGGGGAATTTATCCTGTTATTTACAAATGGGAATATATGACGAGGCTTAAAAAAGGACTCTTAGGGCCATTAGTCTAGTAATCGGTTATGAACCTATGAACCTGATACTGCAGACAAACTTGCTGTTTGTGGGCAATTACATCCTGTATATAACACACTTGTTCAAGCACAGAACATGTTTATATTATATGAAACACACATCACTACACACCTGCTTAACTAAAACTAATATACTGAACAGAAGTGAAAACAGCTACATGGTTGGGAAATTGCTAAGCAACCTTCCAAGCCCACAAATAAGAAACTGAATTATTACCTAAAGTAGAATGAAAATGTGAGTCAACTTAACTTACTTTCCACAGAAATGCAGCCTTCCTCACAATATTGACATCCACTAAAAATTGTAAATCCATTTTAGTTTTGCTATCAGGTCTGTCAGGCTGCCAAGGCATTGTGTTGACCAAAATTGTCAAGGTCCACCAAATAGCCAGTGTGTTTCCAATAACTGTCTATTCAAAAACCCAGAAGGTTTGACAAGAAATATCAGAGGGTATAAAAGTAAGTAAACTGAAGTAGTACATTCCAGGACATCTGTGAATTCATAGTAGGAACTGTTGATTAAATGAATTATAAGCAGTTTAAGAGTCTTCATTCTGTAACCAATGAGATACTACACATTTAAACATGATTATGAATAAAAAAATAATATCTCATCAAAACTGATGAATAGTCACCAAGCACTAGCCTGTAAGGTATTGTTTCATCAAAAAAGAAAACTTACAGGGAAGAACACACAGATTACAAATTTATGCAAGGGAAACTTCCACATACCTTAAGCCATTTTGACTAATGTGGTCAGTAATGAAGTTTCTAGAACTCAGAGAAGTATGTCTCCTGAGTTCTGGCGACCTTTGACTGCAGATTCAAATAAATGACAATTCTGGTAGATTTTAAAGAACACAGAAAAAAATTCCACCATCATCCTAAGCAAATTTACATGATGAATAGCCATGTTCATTGGTGAGTACTAGGCTCTTGTGGGCCATTTAAGACTATCCTTGCCATTGAACCCATTTTGTATTAACAGTTACCATGTCCTTTTCCAAGATTTATATCTATATACTAACCATAAGATAGTGATTATTTCTGGGGTCACACCACAGAGAATTTATAGGGGACTCTACTGGAGGATAGAGGCATTTAGGTGCTGCCCTGTCCCATTATTGGTACAAGCAAATTTCCTATTACCCACCAATTATCCAATTTATTCTTGAATAGGGACAGGGATGAGCTTTGTTTAACATGGACAGGAAGTCTGTTCCTGTGGAGTAGTGTCCTGTGAGAAATGTGCCTATCCCATAATAGTATTCTGTTTATGTTGCAGAAAAGGTTCAGGTCCCTGGATTGAGTATTTCTTGTATCATATGACTTGCAGATATGCAGAAGGTCCATGAGTTTTGGGTCAGAGGATGCATCATGCCTTATATACTAGGTGCAAGTCCCCTCTCAGTAGTCAGTCAGAGACAGAGTATAGCAGCTGTGCTTTAAGGTGGTCCATGTTAGACAGGTGTTTTATGCCCTGAATTTCTTTGCAAGAAACCTCTGAGAATGTTCATGTTGTTCAACGTTCAAAGTTGTGGAAATCAAGCTCAATACCTAGAAAGGCCTTCAAAGAGTTTGCCTCCATAAAGAACCAGATCAAAAGCCATCTTATTTAACCATCAGTCCAGATTCTGATTTTCTAATCCACAAAGGAATGTTATTCCACCAGAAAATGGCCCTCCAATGAAAGACATGATACCACAAGTAGTTTTCCCAAACAGTCCTACAAAATAGTTATTATTCCTGGTATGCAGTAAGTGTGTTATACTTTGAAAACACACAATATTCCAATAACCACTGTCTTTTAACACATTTATAAATGATAATTAAATCACCCTTAGCTAACCTATATTTAATTACCTATATTTAATTATGAATAGAGATGGCTCCTTAAATCTGTTATGGTAACTTTTAACCAACATTCTTTGTATCCTTTTAATAAAGAGCTTTTGTACTCTCTCCAAATAATCTAGCTGCTTTCTATCATACACAAAGGTAGACCCACAATAGTCTATAGCAGGCCTAACTATAGTTTCATAGATTGGAAGTAAAACCATCCTGTCTCTATTAACAACATTTCTAAAGATAATTTTCATTTCACAAAAACACCTTCTAGCAATATCAAGTAAATGAGAGCCAAAACGTAAGGAGTTGTCAATTTTAATATACAAATCTCTTACAACATTAACCTCTTGGATGTTAACATTATCCAAAGCATAAGGATATTTAGGATTCTCTTCCTCAAAATGCATGACACGGGATTTAGTAACATTAAATGTAATGTCATTCTTTTTAATCCACCTAAAGAAAGTATTAAAATATGATTGAAAGGAGAGCTGATCAATTAACCCTGAGATTACTAATGCAACTTTTACATTGCCTGCATATTTACTCATCCATGGAAAACTTGCCATGAAAATCCCAGATAAAACTGAACCCAGAACTGAGGCTTGAGGAACCTCTGGGGTTATCTCCTTCTCATGTATGAGTATATGAACAATCTTTACCTCACATCTGCTCCCTGTTAACTAATTAATAATCCACTTTATTACATGTCCACTAATTGTATTTTCCTTCAGTATGGAAATGATCTTAAAATGTGGCATTGTATCAAAGGATTTTGGCATATCCAGTATATAATATCAGCTGCTACCTCTTCACCCAACAATTTCCATAAATTCCCATAAACAGAAAGCAAATTAGTACCACAAAACCTTCTAGCTTCAAAACCATGTTGGGTGATATCAACTCTCCCATTCAAAGTAATAATAATATATTTGGATATTACCTTTTGATAATGTTTACCCACAATACTAGTGAGACTAATTGGTCTATAATTTTCAATCCTACAGTGATCACCACCCTTAAACACTGGTACAGTATGTACAAATTTCCAAATTGCTGGCACATAACCTGTTTCAAGTGTCCTTTGAAATAAGAAACTCAGGCAAGGGGAATTGTTTTAATAACAGCTAACAAAAAATAATTCCACCTATACCATCAGGACCTGCAGCTGCACTAAATTTAACCATCTTCAACAGGTTGTATGAACATACCAAAAAAAGGTAAGGACTTTGCCAGATAAATGCCAAAGGGGCATTATACTTGATGAATAGGCTGATGAGAGCAGAGCAAAGAGGGACAATAACATCTTTGGATCTAGAATATATTGCTCTGCTTATAACCTGCGCAACATAGAAGGATTTCCTCATCACAGTGGACAAATGTTGGTCAAATGATAGGTTCATAGGTTCATACTAGGCTATCTGCCTATAAGCCTAGCCAGAATGTGTTTGGCTTTCGCCACCCATTTTAAATTTATTTTGCTATGCCCTTTTTCGAGGTTAGTATACTGTGCCTCTGTCTAACAGTGACACAGAAGTGATACCCGGGGTAAACCTATGATCTCCCATCCACTCATCAAGATTCCTCTTGAAGAGAGTCAATGAGGGACTCTGCCTAACCTGGACTGGGATTTTATTCCAGAGTGAAGGGAGCCTCTGGGTTATGAATCTGTCCCTCCGGCATGTCCTATTTATTTCAGTGCTGAGGTTCAAGTCTCTAGAGCGTGTAGTTCGATGGGATTTGGATTTTCTGAGGTGCAGCATGTCCATTAATTCCGGGTTGGACATGGCTTTATACATCAGGCACAGATCGCCTCTGAACAGGCAGTATGCCACTGAGTAGAGCTGGAGTTTCTTTAACCGGGCAGCATATGGCATCTGTTTGAGCCCTTTGATCCTCTTGGTGAGGTACTTTTGGGGTCTTTCCAGTTGCTGCAGGTGTCTGGTAAGGTACATCCCAAAAGGGGCATTGTACTCAATTATGGGCCTGATGAGGGATGAGTAAAGAGGCACGATGACCTCCCCTGATCTAGATGTGAGTCCCTTCATGATTAGGTGGGCTGTATAAAATGTTTTTCTAACCACTTTGGCCACGTGGTTGTCAAATGAGAGATTGCTATCAACTTGGGTCCCCAGGTCCCTAATTACTTCTTCTGTACTTAATGGATTACCACCTATGTGGTAATTTGTGGGCACTTTGTTTTTGCCAAAGGGGATGACTATACACTTTTTGGCATTTAGCTTGAGGCCATGGCTCTGGCACCAGTTGTCTGTTTCTATGAGGCCCTTTCGGAGGATGCTTGTGTCAGCTGGAGAGTCGATTATGGTGCCCAGTTTGCAGTCATCTGTGAACTTGGTCAGCCACAGTCCTTCTGTGTTGGCCTGTACCTCCGAGAAATATATACCGAACAAGAGAGAGGTCCCAGGACTGAGCCTTGTGGGACACCACTTGTAACTGGTTTGGAGTCTGACATGGCTCCAGCAATTCTAACCAAGTGGGTTCTGTCCTTGAGCCAGTTTGCAATCCATCTAGTGACATAGGGGTTTATATTTAAGCTGGTGAGCTTATCTATAATGCCCGAGTGGGGTATTGTATCGAAGGCTTTTGCGAGGTCCAGGTAGGCTGTCTGGACCACCTTCCCCTCGTCAATGGCCTTGGTGACTGTTTCAAAGAAATCAACCAGGTTTAAGAGGCAGGATCTGCCCTTAACAAAGCCGAACTGGGTAGGATCTAGTGTCTGTTGGTCCCCAATATCTTTATTTATGAGGTCCATGATGATCCTTTCCATAGCTTTGCAGACCAAGCTAGTCAGGCTTATGGGGTGATAGTTTCCAGGATCCGTTGAGGCACCACCTTTATGGAGAGGGACCACTGTTGCTGCATGCCACTCTTTGGGCACATATCCTGTAGTAAGGCTAAGATTGAACAGAAGTTTTATGTTTGGGTTTAGCTCTTCTTGGAGTTCATGTAGGACGCAGCCCGGGACACCGTCTGGTCCCATTGATGCTGTGTTTTTTGCTTTGGAGAGGGCGGCTCTTACCTGAACATCTGAGATGTCAGGGGGGCAGCACTCTGCTGGGAAAGATATTTGCCCCTTTGGTGGGGAGGGGGGGGGAGAAGTTTGTGCTGAACCTGTCAGCTAGGATGTTGGCAATGTCTGTGGGTTCAGTGTATTTTTTGTCATTTTGGACTAATTCTGAGCATATCTGGGAATTACCACCCAGGTTCCTAACATAACTAAAGAAAACCTTGTGATTATCCTTAGTGTCCTGTGCAATTTTTCTCTCGAAGCTGGCCTTAGACAATTTACTAATTGTAATTTAATTTACTAGGTCACTGCCCACATATGTTTCTGGGTCCTGAACTACTTGTTCTTAGGGACATATGATCAATATTGTAGTATACCAGGGCTGTTGATTTCCCAAAGGATACAATAATGTATTTTATGGCATTTAGTTTTAGTCCATTACTCTGGCTCCAATTATTTGTTTGGGATAGGCCTTCCTGTAGTATGTCTGAGTCATTTGGGAATTCAATTCAGTAACTGCTCCTAACTTGCAATCATCTTCAGACCTGGTCAGCCAGAGACCCTTGGTGTTTGTCTTTACATCTGAGAAGTAAATGTCAAAAAGGAGGGACCACAGCACAGAGCTCTGCAGGACTCCACTGGTGACTGATCTTTTTGTGGAGATATCACCCCCTACATTGATTATCTGTGTCCTATTTGTGAGCCTGTTGGCAACCCAGTGAGTGATATAGGGATTTATTCCTAGATTGGTGATCTTCTTCACTATACATGAGTGGAGGATTGTGTGAAAAGCTTTAGCCAAAATTAGATAGGTGGTATGTACAGCCTTATTTTCATCTATTGTGTTGGTGACTTTCTTTCAAGGAGGTCTACCAGGGTAGGTAAGCATGACCTGTCTTTGAAAATGGGATGTGTCCAGGTTTTGAAAGTTCCCATTGTCCTTACTGATTAATTTCATGATAAGTCTCCCCATGGTTTTACATACAAAGCTGGTCAGGCTCATTGGAAAGTGATTACCTGGGTCAGTGGAGTGCACTCCCTTCTGTAGAAGTATGACTGTCATTGTCTTCCACTTTCTCAGCACAAAATCTGTGTGGAGGCTGAGATTGAGTAGTGTTGTTAGGGGCATTGACAGACCATGTTTCATGCTATTCAAGATACATCCTGGGACACTGTCAAGATCCATTGATGCCGTATTTTTCTCCTTACATAGCACTTTCAGGATTTGGTCCTGCTTTCATGCAAGGTATGTATGATTTAGAAACACATATACTGCTAGCAGAGAATGCTGAATAGCAGGGTTTGGTATGATATATGCAAATGTCCGTATAATGACATGGTAATGGGCAACATTATTAAAATGAGTGGCTCAGGGTATGCAGATGAAGCAAAACAAAGATGGCAGAGTGATTCAGAAATGTATAAAAGTTAAACAATGGAACTATGCTTACTCTTTAATTGAACTTAGATGAGTGCTCCTGTTCATGCCAATGGAATTGATAACTAATGTTAGAGGTTGCCTATGGAATTGATAACTAATGTTAGGGGTTGCCAAAAGATTACTAAATATGTATTTGTAAGAGGTTCTTATTGCTGTTGCTTTGTCTGACAGTGCACATTGTCAACCTCAGAGTGCCTAGTTATCGAGTGACCTTAATATTTCACAGACTCCATAAAACCACCATTGTAGACTGGTGCTGCATGTATAGGGACACCATGTAAGAAACTGTGGACGTGTTTTAGCAACATCTGCAGCCCCATTGGATTTATGCAGTACATATCCCAGTGGATATTTAGGTGTGTTAGAGAAAAATGCATCTCTCATGATTATTCTACACAAAATGCATATTAACTTACAATTTCTTCACAAATATAGTTGATGAATTATTTAATATTTGTTCATGTTAAAAATGATATGTAGTATAGATGCATAGTTATGCACACCAGAAATATTTATTGTAATTCTAAGTGTTTTACAACTGCATTCTAATATTAAGCTGTAAAGTGCAGTAACTGACGACTGAAGGTAAAAATATGCTGAAGGCGTTAAGGGATGTACTATTGTCTACAGAGTCTGGAATGCCCAGGAAGGGAGGAAAGTACACAATGTGAAAGAGATTTTGTTTTATGTGAGCAAGGACCTTCTCAGGCTGGGATGGGTAGTTACAAGGAATGTTGGGGAAATAAAATGTTACTGGTACTGAAATTTACCAGGTCAAAAACAAGACTGGTTGCCAAGCCAGGTGGCTAGTGTTTTTCTAAAACATTATTGTTACTAAAAACACGATTGTTAATTGTTCACATGCAGCACTAAGTGAAAAACATGAGGGTTTGCAAAGACCATTTGCTAACGTAAAAATTCTGCATGCAAGTTACTGATAACAAAGTTTATAAAACCTGTGTGACTTTGCTGCTTGATAAAATTTATTTTTAATATGTGAAGGTAGTCTCCCAGTGCTGACATATGTGGATTTAAATAAAAAGAAAATGTTTTGCACATCCTGAAGAGTTATTCTTAACTCAAGACTAAAAGGTAATTAAGGTTATTTATGTATATTTTTGTATATTTTAAACTGCACTTTAACATTTTGGTGCCATGACTCAGATCTGAACTTTGACCTTGCTGCAAAATGCTGTAAAATAAATTATAAAGGTTCAGCACAAAAAGTTCTTCTGTGAATTTCACACTGTTTTGTATAAAATGGTCAGAAATCGGACATTTAACTATTCAGGGTGTGCAAACATATAGGCTAAAATGTGTTTCTTTCTTTCTTTCTTTCTTTCTTTCTTTCTTTCTTTCTTTCTTTCTTTCTTTCCACATTTTTAGACAGCTGCCATTCAAAGTAATGGTGGCAATGTGTTTGTTGTGTTGTTAAATGACTGATTGTTTTAAGTATATATTGTGCACTGTTTTGTTCAATGACTGACTTTGCTTTTCAGTATATAATGTTCCTGTTTTGATCAATAACTGACCTTGCTTTTAAGTATATAATGTGTACTGTTTTGTTGAATGACTGCCTTTACTTTTTAAGTATATGTAGTTCCTGTTTGTTGAATGACTGAGTTTCTTGTTAGGTATGTGGTGTCTGCTGCATTGTGGAATGAGAAAAGTTTCCTTATTCATTGTATGTAAAAGTAATAGTGGGTGGTTCCCACAAGAACTAACCAAATGTTTTTTAAAATATAAAGTAAAACAAAAATACAAGTGCCTTGTGCCGAGGGAGGTACCCTTCAAGGTTATAGTGAGTGAATCCCACAGCAACTAAGAACACGTTGTTACTGTATATGGGTATATTTTGTTTGTTTCTTTGTGTCTTTCAGCTTTTACCGGTTAGAGGTCGCCACAGCAGAACTCCAGTCTGCTAATGATTGGCAGTTGATTTTTACATACCGGCTTGCCAGGCCTGATGCACAACCTTCAACGAAGGTACGCCCATTCATGCATGTCTCCACGCAGAAGACCCTCTAGCTGAGAATCGAACTGGACAGCGTCTTACCGTGAGGCGATAATGCTACCACAGCACCACCACCGCGGGTACTACTGTATATGTGATATGTGTATATATTAAACAAAAAAAAAAAAAAAAGAAAAGAAAATTTGATGCAAGGTGGTGTCTTATGTCGATGAGGGTACCCTCAAGACAAAAAGGTAAAAGGCATGATTGTTTGCTTTGTTCTGCTTTAATGTATGACTGATGTCTGTATTGTTGTGTGATGTTATGACTGCAAAGACAAAAAAAAAAAAAAGAAAGAGGGAGACAAAAAAGTTAAATGTAGAGTTAATTCAAACTTGTGAGCCTACAACATGTTGGGACGTAAACTTGTCTGTTGATAAATCAAGTCCAGGTGTGACTGCCTGAAAATACCCTCAAAGCGTCCAAAAAGTGGTCAGTTCTAGACACAGTTATCCCAATTGCAATTCCGGAACAGTAATTTTTGAACTTGTAATGCAACAAAAGCATGGGGGTGCTGTGGAAAAAGGCTAATCAAAATCGCTCCTCTGTCACTGCATTGTGACAGAATCACTACCCTTCCCTCCCTAAATGGTGTGTAAGTTAATATAGCTATTATTCTTTCCTCTGAACTGCCAAAAAAAAAAAAAAAAAAATATATATATATATATATATATATATATATATATATATATATACATATATATATATATATATATATATATATATATATATATATATTTATACATATATCTATCTATATATATATATATATATATATATATATATATATATATACATACATACATATACACACACACAAAGCAAAAATAAAAAAATGGGAACAAAAAAAAACAAGCAAGACTGAATCCCTGAAAAGGGAACACCTGCATATTTTATATATCATAGTTAAAATAAAGGAAGTTGTAAGTATTTGCATGACTAGTTTCAGCTTACTAAAATTTGCTCTGCTGGGGTATTTCCATTAAATGGAACTTATAATAGGGATAAATTAATTAACTTAAAAGGTATTTTGAAAAAAAAGTAAGTGGGAAACAAATGTCATTCTTGGTATACTAAATCTTTTAAAAGGAAAAAGAGTCAGCATTAAGGGGTTACAGGGTGTTGATAAACTGTTGCAACAAGTAAAAGGCATTAAAATAAACAGTACAGATCAGTAAAAAAGGATCCCTTTTTCCTGTTTTGGCAGGTTTGAAAAAAGAAAAAACTAAAAATGGCCAAAAATCAGACTTCTAAAAAAATAATAATCCTCCAGTAGCTACTCCACTCCCACCACCATATGTACCGATATGGGTGGCTGGTGTACACAATTCTGCTATTCCTCAGACCTCTCCCTTTTTGAATACAAGGTCAGCGTGGTACTGTTACATCTGAATTTAGTTCTCCTGTTCACCTCTCATTTTTAAAACAGGCATCTGAAGTCAAAAAGGTTTTTCTTTCTTCTTTTTCTTATCATTGTCAACAAGCTTCTACCTTTCTAACAGAAGCACTAGTATTTAACACTCCTGTGGCTCATCACAAGATTTCACATGATAGGGTAGGACAAGAGGCTATTCCACCTGCAAAAAATCTTTTGGCACCTTTTAAAAAAATGGGGAGCTAATGCTGATTTGCATACTATATCTAAATGTTTTCTAACTGTAAAAAATCCATTAAGGTTTAAGGAGGACTTAAAAAAATATTACAACCCTACTTTAACAAATTTAAATCAGCTGCTTTGAAAAGTTACTTCAAATGAAATAAGAACACAGTTACTTAAAAAGGCTAAACTAACAGATTTTACTCCCACAGGAAATGCACTAATAAATAAAAAAAAAATAGCATTGATAAATTACAAAAGTGTGTCAGTCGTGTAGGCGAAATAAAATAAAAACATCCCTGCAAATTATTTGAGTCATCTTAAAGCAGTGTTTGCTAAACATTCAAAAATACCAGGCCAAAATAAACAAGCTAAACCAGCTATTGCAGCTACCTTTGTGTAGGATTTGCAAGCCCTGTACACAATAAAGTAAAGCAAGTGCTTATAGACTGGCAAAAAAAAATTAAAGTCCTTATTATGTGCTGCAAATCACCATACTGACTATGGCAGGTTAATAAAACAAAAATAAATCTTGACCCTTTGCTGCCACTGGATCAAAAAGGACCCTATGTTAAAGTAAAAATAAATGCAAAGCAAATTCCATTCCTGTATTAAAATTTACTTCAGTCAAATACCAGTATCAAAACAAAGTAAAAGCAGTTTGTGTAACAAATGCTACTGTTACGTATCCTGTTTTAAAACCTATATCCATTTCTTTAGGTCCAATTGAAAAAAGGCATTCTTTTCTTTGAGTACAACTGCGCCAGTAAATTGTCTGTGTAAGCTGGGTTGTACCATTTACTATACTCCAAAAGGGGTGTATCTAAATGTTCCAACAAAATCAGAGGGAAAAGTATTAAAATTTTTAGCAAAAGCCAAGAAAAGCCTTTTAAAGAAATACAAACAACTAACAACTGCTGCAGAAGGTACCTGCTAAGTTATGGGTTAAACATGCTAATGAAGTAGGGATATTAAAATCTGCAAAACCGGTAAAAATAAAATTAAATCCATCAAAATTCTTCCCTAAAATTCCACAGTATCCACTAAAATCAAAAGCACAACAAAAAATCAGACCTGTAATTCAGTCTTTAATATAAAAAAAATAGTGCCAGCTAAAACTTTTTGTAATACTCCTATTCTCCCTGTAAAAAAATATAAATAAATAAAATAAAATACTTATAGGTTTGTGTAAAATCTAAAGGCTGTAAACAATGCAAAATGTACAAGGTCGAAAACAAAACTGGCTGCCAAGCCAGGTGGCTTGTGTTTTTCTAAAACATTTTTGTTACTAAAACATGATTGTTAAATGTTCACGTGCCACACTAAGCGAAAAGCACGAGGATCTGCAAATACCCTATTTGCTAACGTAAAAATTCTGCATGCAAGTTACTGATAACAAACATTATAAAACCTGTGTGACTTTGCTGCTTGGTAAAACTAATTTTTAAACTGTAAAAGTAGTTTTCCAACACTGACGTATATAAATTTAAATAAAAAAATGTTTTGCACATCTTGAAAAATTAATCTTAACTCAAGACTAAAAGGTAATTAATGTTATTTATGTATATTTTAAACTGCACTTTAACAGGTGTATATGACTTTACATATATTAGCTACAGGGAACTTTCGGTGACCTACTCAGACACAGTAGCGGTATCTCAGGCATCCACCTCATCGGTATTCCATTAGTTTCTCATTGTTATCTTCAGCATGTGCGGGAGCATATGTGGTTCCCTCATATTGCAAAGGACAGAGGTAACACCATGCAAGAATTCCATGATATATATTCCATTTCTATGAAGTGATGAGCCATACACTGTACCCACACTGAAATAAAGGCCCTTCCTGTTAAACCTAGAAGGAAGTACATGAGTTGTAAAAGACATTACTTTATCAATAGTCAGGTGGTTGAAGTGCACAGGGTTTCATCCACAATATGTCTGCAGGCCACTCAGGCAGTTATCATGACTTCCAGGTATGGAATACCCGTGCCAACATTTTGCAAAGGGTGAATTCACAAGGGACATATTTTTGATGAGGCTGGATATGCCCTGGAACCCTGGCTGATAACACCCATCAGAAATCCACAAAATTGAACAGACCAGGGGTACAGTCATGTCCAATCTCAAACAAGAAATATTACTGAGTGTGTGTTTGGGTTCCTGAATGCTCACTTTCACTGTCTGGATTCATCCAATGGTGCCTGGCAATATGACCATGGCATGTGTGCAAAAATATTTTTCTTGTGTGCAGTGTTACACAACATTATACTTAGAAAGTGATTACAGCATGGTGGGCACTTGCAGGGTAAGCAGTCCCCAGCACACCAGGCAGTAGGGACTGAATCAAATGAGGATTTGGTGGGGGAACTAGCAATAGGGGATGATCATGCCAGATGGAGGTGGTTGCAGTATACCATGGCATTGGCAAGGAGGTATCAGCTTGTACAGCCTCAGAATATAGTAGACCAGAGTAAATCAGATACACTATAGCAAAAGTTATGCATGCAAAACCAATATCAGTCTGTGCTTATCCATGCATGGGCTGGCCAAACCATGCATTAGACATAGGCAATACAAGTAGCAGTGTATAAAAGGCAGGAAACACTTATTACTTGCACAGGTGAGAAAGGAAGCACATGTGTATGTCTTTTGCAAGGGAAGTGTATGAGTACTGCAGATTATTAAATTAAAGTGTACTGTGTACATATGGGCTTCATTGTAATTAATATATATATATATATATATATATGAGGGGGCTTAATGTAAGAGGCTTTTTGAAGGGTCACTGTTAATAGAAGTGTGCATTATGTACTGTTGGCTATGATAGTGTGAGTATCTGTCTGCTGGGACACAGCCTCAGCAGTAATTGCAACACTGTGGTTCCATGTATAAGATAGGTCCAGGGCATGCACCAGCCCACAGGTAACACATGCATGCATCATCCCACAAGAATTGGCTCTGCCAGGATATGCACTATCTGTACCTTGACCCTGGATAGATGTTAGCATGCTACATGACTGTAAGTGACATCAGCTACTAGATGTGATGCTGCTGCAACTGCCATGACCATGGGGACATTCTCTCCTGGACATAGACACCTTCACATTAGGTGCAGTCTTGGAAGAGCTTGCAATCTGGGAATGTAATGTAAGTTATCCATGTTCTCAGTGGCTTCCATCTGTTGAGGTAGCGGTGGAGGGTTTCATGGGCAGTGCTCATAGCTGAGAAAGCAAGCTTGGGAGGACACAGCTTTTTCCAGAATGTGACTCAGTCTAGCAAAACTATCACACAAACAGGGCATGCACTGCTGCTGGTCATTACCCTTACTGATTCTGCCATGGTTGTTGTGGTACTAGCCTGTGCATCCATGATGGCCCTGCACATATGTTGGGTTACACCCATTAGCACAACAACCTCAGGGGGAGGTCAGTAACCATGTCTCCAGCACATACCATTACCCATCCCCCCTATGTATATCTCTCTGCCCCTGTGGGCTGGGGTCAGATATAGACATTTGTCCACTAGGAGGTTTCACACTTCCCTGACTGCTAAGTGTCCCCAGTAATCTGCCCTACCTGTGTGGTCTCTCTTTCCTACATATTCACAGGCATAGAGGCTGTGTCCATGGTCTGTGCAGGGCATGCAGTGGTCACATCCTCTGTGTCTAGAGTATACTCTGTACCCCTTGATTATGCTAGCTCATCCCTCCCATCATTATCAGAGATTCCAGATCATCCAACATCAGGCAGTGCAAGTTCCAAAGTGTTGCTGCCAGGTAAAAGATCGCCTGCGAATACAACAAAGCACAGTATTCTGCATAAGTACGACCCAGCACCAGAAGGATACATGAAAATGAGGTATAGGAATAGTAACATTAAAAAAAAAAAACATTTTAAATTGCATACCTTGTGCAAGTGGCCATGCAGGGGGAATCCCTGATATTCATATATAAAATAAATCAGCCAGCCTTAATCGTTTGTACAGTGATCGAGTCCAGAGGACTTATGTTTACTCTTATACAGAAAGACACTTATATCCAATAGTTACTCTTGCTGACTGCTCAAGCACTGCCCCGGCATCAAGTACCACACTATAGAACTATGCTTAGCTGTCACTGTCTCTGAGAGAAGCCAAAAACTCTTCCATCTTCATGAGATGTTGCTTGACTGATAGCCCTGCACTTGTTGACCTAACTTCCCATACTAAGTGGACAGCTCTTTATTTAGCGGCATGTGGAATGTCAGTGTCCCTGCCATGCATCATTGCATAACTACAGTCATGGCCACCTATTGCACTAATGTCCACCACCAGTCTTTGCCAGAAAAAGTTTCAAAAGGCCCAGTCAGCAGCAATTAGACCAAAGAGCCACCAGTCATGGAGACGGAATGCCTGGAGTAGCACCTCATTTTCTGCATTTGAAACCTTTGTTTTTTCTGTTGTCTTTTTAGCAAATTCTGAAGTGCTTCAGCTTTGGATGCTATTTCACCATTGTTTTGTAAGTACTGAAAATACTGGTATTGACATCTTCTTTATGACTGGCTTTGAAAAATCTTTGCACCACCAGTCTCCCCCTTGCCTATATAACACGAAGTTTGTGTGTCTATTGGTCATATGTCACTATCTGCATTCTTTTAGTAATGTCAGGCACATATATTTACTGAGCAAATGTCCCCCACAATACAACACCTACAGCAGTGCATATATATATATATATATATATATATATATATATATATATATATATATATATATATATAGGTTCACTTCCAGATTGAAATCCCAAAATCTCGAGTTTCAGAACACATAGTTCAGAATCTTGTGATCTTGGAATCTCGAAATTGTGAACCGACCCCCAAAACACCACTAAACACATTAAAAACAAGTGTATGCAGGGGGGAAAGCCCCCCTGCACCGCCCACACCCCCGCAATGTAAATATACCAACTCCAAGATCGTACTACAGCGAGGACAAGGGAAATCTTCTGGTCCGCACTGTATGCCGATCTACATTCAGGATTTCAAAGTTTTAAAACTTCGAACATATGAATGGCGCACAGCAACAGTTATCCCACTCCACAAAGGGAGAGCCACCACTGATCCCGAGAACTACCGCCCTATTAGCCTGACGAGCCTGATCTGCAAGGCCATGGAACGTATCATCATGGAACTCATAAACAAAGACATTGGTAACCTCCAAACTCTGGATCTCACCCATTTCGGGTTTGTGAAAGGCAGATCATGCCTCCTGAACCTGATTGACTTCTTTGAGGCAGTCACCAAAGCTATGGATGAGGGTAAGGTGGTTCACACAGCCTATCTTGACCTCGCCAAGGCTTTCGACACCATCCCCCATTCTGGAATTATAGCTAAACTCACTAAACTAGGTATAAATCCCTATGTCACAAGATGGGTTGCCAATTGGCTCACTGACAGAACCCACACTGTAAAAGTTGCAGACTCCAAATCTGACCTCAAAGCAGTGACAAGTGGAGTATCACAGGGTTCTGTCCTGGGACTTCTCCTGTTTGGTATCTACTTCTCTGACGTACAGGCTAACACAGAAAGCCTCTGGCTAATGAAGTTCGCAGATGACTGCAAACTAGGAGCCATAGTCAAGTCCCCAAATGATGTGGACATCCTACAGAAGGGCCTCACTGAAACAGACGCCTGGTGTCACAGCCATGGCCTCAAGCTCAATGCCAAAAAGTGCAGTGTCATCCCCTTTGGTAAAAACTCTGAATCCATGAACTACCACATAGGCAGCAATCTACTTAACACTGAATGCATGATAAGAGACCTTGGGACCCAGGTGGACAGTAGTCTCTCCTTTGATAGTCACATCATCACAGTAGTCAAGAAGTCCTTCTACATGGCACACCTCATCATAAAAGGGTTCTCATCCAGGAAAAAAGAGGTCATTGTTCCCCTCTACTCGTCACTCATTAGACCCATTATAGAGTACAATGCCCCTTTTAGAATGTACCTCACAAGACATCTGCAGCAGCTGGAAAGGCCACAGAAGTACCTCACAAAGAGAATTACTGGCCTCAAACAAATGCCCTACACTGACCGCCTCAAAAAACTCCAGCTTTACTCTGTAGCATATCGCCTACTCCGGGGAGATCTCTGCCTAACATATAAAGCTATGTTAAACCCAGAGCTGCTGGACATGCTACACCTAAAGAAATCCCAAACCCCCCGAGCTACACGCTCTAGGGAACTAAACCTTGTCATCACAATAAACAGGACATGCTGGAGGAATAGATTCCTGTCCCAGAGATTTCCTATACTCTGGAACAAGCTACCCATCTATGTCAAGCAAAGTTCTTCATTAGCACTCTTCAGGAAAAATCTTGATGAGTGGATGGGAAATAGGAAATACACCCCGGGGATCACTTCTGTGTCTCTGCTGGACAGTGGCACAGGAAAATAACTTTCTTGGGTGGCGTAAGCTATGGAACCTTGCTGACTAGGCTTATATAGGCCCTTGGGCTGATAGCCTAGTACCTACCTATGAACCTATGAACCTATATATATATATATATATATATATATATATATATATATATATATATATAGTTCCACTTCCAACCATCAAAATTTCAAAACAACGAAGTTCTGATCATCGAGGCCAGAACATTGAATTTTGAAACATCAAAGGTTACAAGTGTAACCAAAAAAAAAAAGAAAAGAAAACTACATTGTAACAACTGGATCATCCCCCCCCCCCCCACTTTAATATTCCAACTCTGAGATCGCACTACAGTGGAGTAAAGGGAAATCTCCCAATTAGTGCTATATGCAGAAGCGCTAAACGGAAGATTTTCCGTACCCTATTTGTAGTGCCATCACATAAATGACACATAGACACACACAGTATGCAGGGCCTTGCAAAAACACAAACATTCTCCCACCTACACTTACCTTTTTCTTCCCCTTCAAACCTTCGATGTTTTAAAACTCGATGTTCTTGTCTCGATGATCTGAACTTCGATGTTTTAAACATTCAATGGTTTGAAGGGGAACCATATATCCATATATATATATATATATATATATATATATATATATATACATATATGTGTGTATATATATATATATATATATATATATATATATATATACATATATATATATATATATATATATATATATATATATATATATATATATATATATATATATATATATATATATATATATATATATATAGATAGATAGATATAGATATATATAGATATAGATGTAGATATAGATATACATTTATAAAACCTGTATAACAGGGATATGGTTTTATCTTGAAACTTGCATCACTCGGCTAGCCAAAATTTGTAGATTTGTGCTCTATGTCCTGATGAGTGTTAAACGATCCTTCAGACCAACAATTGCCTTACCATTGCTGTACCCCTTTTAATATGTTTTCCTAAAGGACTTAAAAGTATTGGCCAACATATTTCATATTATGTGAATAACTTCATTAGTATTTAAAAGCAGCCATACCTAATAACATGAATTTATCAAAAAATAACAATTACCTTGTAAAAGCAAAACTTCAATATGCCTTAATGATTACTCTCAGGTTCAGCTGCTGCTCATTTACAAATTGCTTCTCAATGAAGTCTTCTGTAGTGCAATGCTTTCTTCTGTTTTCTCCAGCCCTTATATCAAACAGATTCACCTGAATGGGCATCATGATTATGTTATTTAGGCCTCAAATTATTACTGTTTCTGAACTGATGGATTTGCATGTCAAGATAACCTACTAAACACTGCACTCAGTTCTACTCAATGCTGTGCATATGCTTGGGCCTCTGCAGGCAGCACTGTGCTTGTGCGGTCTATGCCATGACTCTAGAAAGACACTTGTAATTCCACATATAACCTTATGAAAATGGTGTCAGTGTAATGCCTGATTTCTCAACAGCATATAGAGTGATACAGGACTGCCATGTTTCAAACCATAAAGGACCATGGTGAACCATTTATATGGAGTACCTATTTTAGCCTGGCCCACTATCTGATATGCAAACAAGACAACCATCATTGCCTATTGTTGCTCATCACTGCATAGCAGATGCTACACACAAGAACAGGTGTGGACTCAGTATTCTGCCAGTGTTTCTTGTGATTCTTCCAGGTGAGTCATCATGGCTGGAGATGGAGAGGGAAGTGCTCCTTTTACAGTACAAAGGTGATTTGTAGCAGAGACCTTTCTTCACTGCCTCCATAAAGATTACAGTCAGAGTCTTTTTCAGGAGGGGATAGTAAGAGCCTCAGTATAAGACTGAGGCCTGGAATAGTTTAGCCTTGGCCATCGCACATGACACTGGCATTGCACACACAGGGGGTCAGAGCTATTACCACTGCAGTGACATGAGGTAATGGAATACCTACTTCCAAGGTTAATGGGAGGATAATGTTACACAGCAGGTGCCACTAATGTACTGTAAGTACAAGTTATGTTAGCTACATTCTCCTGTTTTTCTCTCCATGGTGGCTAAAGCTATTGCTGAGAACAGGCAGCTGCACAAGAGGAGATTAGTGTAACCTCTCTACACTCAGCACTAATCAGGCCGATAATTGAGTACAATGCCCCGCTCAGCATGTACCATACAAAACACCCAGAGCAATTTGAGATACCAAAGAGGTTTATAAGAAAGAAGATCAAGGGACTCCAGCATGTGCCTTACAAAGACCGACTAAAGTCCCTGTCACTATACTCTGTACTGTATAGACTTCTTAGGTGAGACTTATGCTCGGCTTACAGAGCAATCTCAGACCCAGACCTATTGAACTAGCAATACATCCATAAATCAAATGGGACTACAGCTACCCCTTCCAGGGACCTAAATATGGCCTGTGACTTAAATAGGACATGCTGGAGGGACCAGTTTGTCTCCCAGTGGCTTCTACATCTTTGGAATAGGCTACCAATTCATGCAAAACAGAGCACCTCTATGGTACTGTTCAAAAGAAACCTTGATGAGTGGATGGAGCACCATAAATTCTTACTGGGGATAGTGCCCGTAACCCTCCTGGACATGGGCAGTCATTAGTAAATGCAATCCTGGGTATTGACTAGCTTATCTATGGTATTATACTGGGATGAAATGGCTAGGCTTGAAATGACCTCTGGGTCGATAGCCTAGTAAATTCTTCTGATCCTATGACCCAAGAGAGTGCCTGGGTGAGTTTATTTGCTTAATATTAAAACCTATACATTATAAAGTATCTATTCAGGTAGTATAGTTCAAAGGTAGTATGTCAGTTGGATGTTATTACAGTGTGAGCACACATTCTGCATTATAAACAAACAAGTGGAGTAAAGATGTTATGGCCGTGTTACCACATTGTGATGATGCCTGTAGCTTCAAATTCTCCTTCCCCATGTATATTCTGATGTAAATTTTCACTGTATGTTTCATTATAGTAGCTACAACTTTAGAAGGGAAAATATGTATGAGTCACCTTTATTTATTTATTTGTTTGTTTATTTATTTAATTTATTCATTCATTCATTTATTCATTCTTTTGGAAATTTCTGTCATAGACCCCCTTTGTCAATAAACTTGACTCTGATGATAGTATTTGTGAGTAAAATGTATGTATGAGCTGCATTTTTTCTTTCTATATATGTACATTGTTCTCAGACATCTAATTGCTGTGTTAGACTACAGACTTCTGTCAGGTTGTCCAAGTATCTCATTATGTTTAGGTGTCGCCTTTCAGAATACAGGTGATGATGGCTGTGGGTTCAACTTCCCCTCTCATTTGTGCATGTTAACAACCTTGGTAAATTAAGAAGTGTGTTTATTCTTCATTCAAGTATATTACCTGTAATTTTGTCATGGTAAATACACACACACACACATATATATATATGTGTGTGTGTGTGCGTGTGTGTGTGTGTGTGTGTGTGTGTGTATCTGTACACATCAGCTTCATTTAATCATTTTATATGTACTTCCCTCTTCCCCATTTTATTTTATTATTATATGAAGTAGCATCTAGACCTGTACACATCCCTCAGGCAAGGCCTGTCGGCCTCCCAAAGGTGTCAGCAGCAGCACTACCACCACCATCAGAAGCACCCAAAGCATCCCTGCTCCAGCCTGCCAGAGTCACCTCCAACTACAAGTAGCACTGCAGGGGATGATAGTACCCTTTTACCCACCAGTGACAGTGCCTGTGGAGCTGGCAGCTTTGTCATCTATCGATAGATGGCAGACATAGTGAGAGAGATAACTGACAGGAGGTTAGACATCTAAACTGACCCATGGAGAACCTCTCCACTGATTCAAAGAGTTTGGTCACTGTCCAGCACTGGCTCCATTATCTGAGGCAGGGTCTAGAGGTGACAGTACCCAGGGAGGCAAGTTACTCTCACTGTGTCGCATCTGGCAAGGACTGCAGCTACAGAAACTCACCCTGTCCTCCATCCTGGTGTTCCCATCCATGTTTGATATACATCCCCCACCATTGTTTCCCTCTGTTTTTCTAATGTCTCCTTTGCCATTCTGTTTCCTCTGCCTCACTATGTTACCACATGCCCCATTAGTCTTGTCTATCTTCCTGCTTATCTTCAACTTTCTTACCTCACATCCTTCTCCAACATACCTTCTTTTCATTTATAAAAATGGTTACCTATCCCAAAAAAAAAATTGCCCCACCTCCTTCCTACTTATGCCTTACTTTTTCACCTTATGTTACACCTTCTGTCTGCTTCCTCTTTGCATCTCTTCCTATACCCATAGTTTCACCATTTCATTTGATCAAAAAACTAGTGAACACACCTCACTGATGACCATTTAATGCTTCCAAATCACATCTCTTTGTTGCAGTCTTGCTCATGGGGTTGAGCAGAGCTCTGCACAGGTTCAGAACACAAGCACTGGTACTGTTTATGTTATACCATGAAACTGGGCTGCCACGTTTCACACCTCAAACATCTATGTTCAACCACTATTACACCATACTAATATTGGACTTTATCATCAGAAGTCACAAAAATGAGTTGACCACCATTGTGTGACGGTTATCATGTGCTTAAAAGGATGCGATAATGAATTTTCAAGCATTTCATGAACTGTAGAAATACACCCAAAACAGCCCTGTTGCACTAAACTGACTCAAAACTGGAAAACGTGCAAACAGCTTCCCTTCAAGGGTTTGTAAGAGACATAGTCAACAAATCAAATGTACTGAATACTCCGGGTAGAATTGAATAAAAAATGCTGTTGAATGCAGAAATGTAATTCACAGACATTTAATCACAAAACAATGCCAAGTAAAACTGTTTAATACCAAACTACACTGTGAGGCATTTTCATCCACAAAACACAGACTTCCTCAAAACATAGTAATGGTCAAATCACCCACAACCCCTCATTTATGTGCTCTACTAGAATGTATAACAAGCATCAATCAATTAACTAATAAAGACATTATAATTAGCCAATAATTCCCTTAAAAATGATGCCTTGCCAAAAGTTTAAAAATTGTAATATGAAAAGTAGCATCCAGAATTAAAACTATACATATAAAACTCATTAAATAAGCAATTAGTGGATTGAAAAAAAATCTTTTAAAAAAGAAGAAATAAAAGACCATGAAGTGTGCACAACAGTTTGAGTACAAAATATTTCTTATGTATAAAATTATTATAATTTTGCTACCTTCAGTTTCAACACTGGCATTATTGTGACCTTTTCATTTAGCACAGGACTATTACTGGCATTAAGTTTAAATTGCCAGAATAACTATATTCAACCTGCGCTTCCCATTCTCCACCCCTCAAGTCCACATTTATCCTGTCTAGGATTCCAAACTTGAAACCTGTACAATCTTTTCATTTTCATGTATGTTTGTCTAAAGCATTGCTCAAATTCTTGATTTTAATGTCATATTTGTGCTCCGAAATCCTTTTGGTCAACTTTCTACCTGTTCTGCCAATATAGAAAGCTGAACAAAATGAGCACTTAGCCACATATACCACCATCTGTGTTGAACAATCTGCATTTAAAAAAAAAAACAAACAAAAAAAAAACAGTTGTTTCATTGTTTGCTCCTACAGTAGTTTTCTTTCCTACCAGGATATCTTTACATTGGTTGCATACCACATTTACTAATACCTTTTGTTTCATTCATATAACTGTTGACTTTGTTGCCCATCTTCTCTGCATAACTTTTAATGTTCCTATTTGCTTTATATACCAAATAAGTCCCTTTACCAACAATGGGCAACACATCAGAACTGGTCCCTAACACATTCCAATGCTGCTGCTGTTTGTCGAAGGAAAAATTTCAAACGGCACAATAGGAGAAGTAGAACTGCATAAAAAAAAAAAACTACATCGAATGGCCATAGTTGACCAAAAACCAAGAAGCAATGCAATACATAAGGTAAGTGATGGGAAAACTTTTACATTTTCCCTTTTTCCCACTGTAGGAGGAGCACAGCCCCCACCTTGGTTGGTTGTTTGTGCGATGTTGGTCGACTATGGTCATTCAATATAGTTTTTTTCACTGATGTTCTACTTTGCTGATTGTCCTGTTTGAAGTTTTTCTTTCGGTGTTTCATGGTTCACATTTATTCCAATTCGGTAGCCAAACATAGACCCAAAAAAATCATAAGTATTCTTCGCTAACATTCCTTGTATCAATGCATCCTCAAAGAAGATGTCAGTCTTCCTGTATGCTATATTGATTTGATTAATTGAAGTACTCTCATATACCAAATTGTTTTGCAAAATATTGAACATTTTCCCAGGATAATCTATTTGGTCAAAAGTGACCACTCCCCTATCCTTATCAGGCTTCATAACCCTAATGTTTTCATTATTTATTAATTCAGCCAATATAGACTTCTCATCCTTAGTTAAATTGGACTTGAAATGCACGTTGCTCTTGCTAATCCTGCATAAGTCTTGCTCACATAATTTTTCAAATATAGAGATAGTAGGATGAGGTACTGCCTAGTATGTACTCTTCTTTTTAAACATGCTGGTGTTGAAGTTATCACTACATGAACCAAACTGAACTGCTAAATTCAACTTCTGGGTGAAAAATCGCAGTTTACACAGGGCATCTACTAGATCAAACCTGCAAGTAGAAACAACGTTGAAGACTTTCTCTAATAACAAAAAGTGTTCTTTAACAATGGTAATATTGCTATAAAAGGATATATTGAAACCACTGTGTGAAAATATTAAGTTGTCTTGGACTAGTATACATTCTTGTTCTCCCATGATTTTCTCCATTGCCTGTAACCCTGGTGGTTGCCTCCACAAAATTGTTCTCTGCGTTTGGATATTCCCTCCTGTTTTGATGCTCCCTTTGTTCTGCTATTCTTTCTGAGTGTCTCGGAAGGGGAGGTTCTAAAGAGTCATTAACATTGTTGCTACTAACCATACCTCTCAACTGTACAGATTTTCATTGAATGTCCAGATTTTTGCTTCATATTTTTGGTCCAGTTTTCATAAAATTGTGGTTTTCTGGCAAATTATTGGCAAGTCATTAAAGAGTGAAGTCAGAAAATAGTGAATGGCATTTGAGTTTCAGACTTCATTCCCTTCAAACAAATTCATGCTAAAGTAAAACCTGTTATTCTACCAACTTCCTAATTTGTAAGCTCACTATTTAAAAGTTGTCCCTATTTTGTGGCCTTTGTCCTCCCATTATTTATGGTTTTGTCCACATTTCTTGCTCTAAGAGGTTGAGAGGTATGCTACTAACTCCAATGTCATGGGTGTCTTTCACCAAGTCACTAAATTTAATGTGTTCTATAGCTTTGTACGGTCCCCCTTTGTACCCTTTGTTGTGGTTATTACCTACTGGATAGCTGTTTTTAAGCACATAGGCTTCATTCAACTTATATTGCTTAACATCCCTCTGTCTTTTTATTTTTTCTAAATATAATTGACTGTATTTGTTTATCAGTGTGATTAAAAATTCCTTCATATTTACTCCTTTTAAAACTAAAAAGTAAATCATTAGTAACAGAAGTATTAAGCTTAGCTGTGTCCTCAAGTAATTTCTTAATGATTTGTTTCTTCTAATTAATAATTCCATAAGGCTGAAACCACAACTCTCTAAGACCTTAATAAATTCATCAACAAAATTCATTTTTGTCCATAGCATTCCTTACTTTTTCACTTTATTTAATACTTTCTGTCTGTTTCCTCTTTTCATCATTGCCTATACCCATATTTCCACCCTTTAATTTGGTCAGAAAATAAATACTCCTCACTGATGACCATTTAAGGCTTCCAAATCACTTTTCCTTACTGCAATTTTGCTCATGGGATTGTGCAGCGCTCTGCACAGGTACAAAACACAAGCACTGCTACTGCTTGTGTTATACCACGAAGCTGGGCTCCCACGTTTCACATCTCAAATGTCTATTAACTATGATCAAGAGGCTCATTTGTTCTTCCATCTTCTCAGCGCAGCACCCTAGTCACTCCACATGGGGACCTAAATTTGCAGGGTTGATTTGCTTTATATGCAATAGATCTTAATCTTTAATGGTGGGAGATGAGAACTACATACAAGTGCAATTGGAAGATATTTTTTCTTGTATCTTATTCACATAGCTATTCGTTTACCTCTCATCAGCCCAGGAGTTTGGGATTTCTGCATTGCACACCATTGTAATGTTTGCAGTATTGCTTATCATTATGTGGTATGCCTGTGACATGTGTAACATCTTGTGCCATAGTTTGTGATACAAACTATGGCTTTGTAAAGAACAGTCCCAGGGGCAACAATGTAGGGCAGAGGCTTGGAACAGCCCAGCACAAGATGTAACAAATGAGCCTCTTGATCAATAGGCACTGGGGACACTAGATGATCGATCGGATTTTCATCAAAAGAAAGGCAATTATTCTCTTTCGTAATTAAACAAGAAAGATTTTAAATACTCATTGGGAACTGGCTGGCAGAGTATACTAATTTACATGGAACCAGAAAGTGTGTAGATGCCATTAAATCTAAGATTTGGATTTGGTTCCATGCCATGCATACTCATTTCGTGTGTTTATGTGTAGAGAATGGCAGAATTACATTATTAATCGATTTTTATCCATTTTTTAAAATTACTTTTCTAAATGACTTTTTTGTTCAGCATGTTTTGTATGCATAAAATGTGAGACAGATAATGTTATTGAAATGAAATAGCATTTGAAAATTAACATGCTGCATTATTTATCACAAATATATCAGTTAGGGATTTCATTAACGGCCTTGATGATACAGATTTTAAAATATGGCAAAACATAACAAGTAAAAACATGGTCTAATCAGGGAAGATAGGTCAGCATAGCATCTTATCTGAGCACATACTTCTCCCAAGCACAAAAGTTGGCATGCTTATTTCTGCATTTACAGCATAAACTGCACATTCAGTTTTAACCACCTATTTTTTTACATATGTAAATTTTCTACTTCTGTCATTTGACCAGAAACTTTAAGCCAGATTTATTGTTCGCAGTCTAAAGCTATGTTCCTTAGTGGAATGTCTATAAGTTCACAAGATCAGTAGTCACTTTGTCAGTGAGTGACCATTCACCATTTTATCTGGTGTGCTTATGAAATTCTTAAACTAGGACATTAATGTTATTACATGCTGTCCATGCAGCAGGAATGAACTGTAAAACTCTACCGCTGCATGCAGCTGGTTCATTGATGCACACCTCCCTCTAAAGTACTCAAAGGCAATGCTGCAGATTAGACATGAATGCTAAATAGCTGAAGTACATTTTGCCATGTCAAAGGGGGTCTAGGCATCATTTCATCCATGTGATGGCATAGAAGCCAACATAACATCATTCAATAGTGCAGTCTATCCATTGTATTATAACGGGACAAAAATAAGTTGTCTTTTTGACCAAATCTTAATATTTTTGCATAAGTCCAGGAATTAAACACATTTGCAGTTGTCATAGTCTACTGTTAATAAAATGACATTGGTAGTACAACAAAGCACACATAGATGAGCAGCAGAAGCTTCTTTTGTGATACTGTGATGGATTGCCTGGAGAAAATATCATTGCCAAATGTAATCTGCTGATTGCACCTGCAGGCAGTTTAAACAGTCCTGCAGAGCTCCAAATTATGACTTGTGCTACATTTTGTAGAGCTGAAAGTTTGGGAGCACAGATAAGCTCAAATTGAACTGACTTGATGGAATGTCTACATCATATATGGACATGACCCAGTATCCAGATTTCGGCATTCAGTACCCAAGATGATGACCACCACTATTTGTGTGAAATGATTGCCAAGGACATCATGGCAGAAGCCCTGCTGATTGTCATGTAACATTTTGCTGGCATTTTAATTTAAGTTGTGGAATGTTGATATTTCATTGTTTCAAATGTTGCTGTGTCACAGATGAAATGTAATACTATTTCTAATCACTATTAATAGTTCAGTGACTTGGAGTAAACAAAAAAAAATGTTCTTTTTTCTTACTTTTTCCTTCTTTCCATGTTTATGTGACCATGTAGTTAGCATCTGTGCAGACTGTGCCCATGTTTGGGAATACAGACACTCCCTCACTGCAACAAAAAAAAAGTTTAATAATGTTTGTCATGTGTTTAACATTTTAACAGCATTATTGTGGAGGGGCGGCTACGGTGGTGTAGCGGTTAGCATTGCTGCCTCACAGCAAGAGGTTCTCTGGTACAATGCTGGGATGCCTTCTGTCTGCATGTCCTCCCTGTGGTTGCATGGGTTTCCTCTAGGTGCTCTGGTTTCCTCCCACATCCCAAAAACATGCTGTGGGTGGATTGGACACTCTAAATTGGCCCTAGGCATGAGTGCATGCGTGTGTGTGCCTTCTGTGGAAGGTTGGGCTCCGGGCTGGCAACTCGACACTGTAAAAACTCTACTGCCAATCATGAGCATACAGGTGATCCACTGTGACAACCCCTAACTGGGAAAAGCCGAAAAAAGAAGATTATTGTGGAGTTTTCATGGTTCATTTGACTCCTGATTTAAGTAAAGTCACTTTTTTATTTTAAACTGCATGTAGTATCTCTTCAAAAATATGCAGTTAAAATGTCCACACGAATTGAAATTAGACTTGCTTATGTTAACATTTTAGACATTATTTGCCACATCACATTTTATGGATTATCAGGTGCATCTGTGCTGTAGTCATTGATTTCTGCATGACAAAAGAAGACTTGTTATACGGTACTGTGAAAACAGGCCCTGCGATTTGTAAACATAATGCAGTGATGTGTGCATGGATCTTGCATACTTTGTTTAGTATGCTGCTTTTTACTACTGTGATGCAGACATGAGTCGCGGTACTTGGTGATGTACAATCGACCTAAGAGTTTCCTAAAATGGTGCACAGGGTCATGTACTACATCACTGAGCACTGGACACTGCTGTGCCCCAAGAAAGGACAAATGCTAAGTAGGATGATAACATTTACACAGTGCAGTCAGCAGCAGCTTAGAAAGGTCTAATATGCCTTACTAAGGAGCTACATGTAACTAGTTAGTAAGGTACATTATACAGGTCTTCATTGCTATTTCTGTTGCACGGTGGTTAGTCTTCATGTGGAACAGTGACTCATAAAAATGTGTCGTTTATTAGGCATGAAGGCAGACCTAGAGTCATTTAAATAATATGGCAATGAGGGGATCTGGTACTATGCAAGATCTTGTTAGTGGAAGCTTTGCAGCATCATTATGTGAGAGACGAACAAGAAGGGTTATGGTCACAGGTTTGCCTACACCTCAGGGAAATTCATTCATGATAAGATTTTTTTGTACTTTGCTGCAGAAGTGAAATTTTCATGGGCAGAACTACAATGGGGCACAGAGAAACAACTTTGAAGTTGTGAGTCCTGGTGGGTGCTGTCCCTAAACAATTAAAAGAAATTCCTCCCACGTCCGTTATCCTGGACCTTTGTCTGATATTATTTCTTGGCCTTGTTCCTGATTCTTGAGTTAAGTGGTTGAGGGTTGCAGGAGGGTTTCCAATAGCATTACCTCCAGCCTTGAAATAGTGATTAAAATATATTACTGTATCTATTTTTCACTGCTTTTGGCTATCACAACTGGTAGTCAGAAGAGGCTGTCTGCTTGGAGATGGGGAGTCAACATAGCTCTGAACTGTACCTCATTAGAGCAATGTTCTTCAGTTTGTGAGCTCTGAGTGTTAAAACTTCCACATTGTTCCACATTGAAATAGTCTGGCCCACAGTCATTATTATAGTGATTTTTAACAAATATCCGTGATAAATAATACTGAATACATTACTTCATCCAAATAACTTTTTTCAGTGTGTGGAAACAGATATTTTATTTACCATGTTGTGAGCTTCCTAAATGAGGTTGTTACTAAATATTCCATAGTTTGCCTTTTCCTCCATATTGTTAGAAGTTGTTCTGTATTTTGGAGATGAAAGATAGCAAACTAAGGGATGCAGTTGGTGGAGGAAAGCTGATAGGAGAATGAGGCTGATCAAATTACAGTGATCACTGCTGTGACATGTTGGAGGGAGTGAACTGAGCTTCGTGTCTGAAAGCTCTAATTTGAAGTACATCACCGTGATTCGTTGTTCTTTCACTTTTTCATGTGTCTCAAAATAGACACATTCCATTTGGCACCAACACATGTTTTTCTACCCAAATATCTTATTAGAAGTCAAAGAGTTTTTTTTTTTTTTTTTTTAACTGCTTTCAGGACTAGAATGCAGCCAGAAAATCCAGCATTACAGAAAGTTTATGCTGTTGGAGTCTGGCGCTATGCCTGGTTTACACTTGGAGGCTATTTAACCTTGGATGCCCAGAATATATATGTACTAAGTTCTGATTGTATCAGAAGTAGCTTAATGATGTGTAATCTAATCTCCAAGAGGGACTAAAGTATAGCCTTTCAATGAAGGGTCTCAGTGGCTTTAATTTATGTGCCTTAGCTGCCACAGTTTGACATTCTACAATATACTTGGTTTTCATTAGGGGTCTATGGCAAAGTCCTGCTTAGTACTCTGAATACAATAATAGCCTAAATACTAATTCAATGAGCTCTCATTACATTAGAGGAAACAAATCCAATTTATTCCTCTTGAATAGAGTTTTTTTTTTTTTGTATTTTCTAATTACTTGACATTTAACACCCCCATCACCCCAGTTTACATTCATGAACAACAAACTGCATTACAATCATTTGTGCGTGTGTGCATGTGCATCTTACAGCTGGAACAACTGGCTAAATACATTTTGTATCTCAGAATAATTATATTATTCTGAAAAAATTGCTATAATACTTTGTATTGTTACAATTATTACTATGTACTGCCAGTAGTCTTGTGTAGCCATTTGGATGCTCTGATTTGCCATTTATTTCTCAAAAATAAAATACATCGATTCAGTTTTTCAAGCTGACAAATTCAGTATGCCTCATAATCATATTATTTGTGCCGTATTATAAAACAATAACCAAAAATGCTCTTTTCTTAGGAAAAGTAGTTTTGTCATTGTATATGCAAGAGCAAAAGAAGCAACCTGCAAATGTCCCAATATATCATTGTTCAGCCGATCTCTGAGTAATTTGTATACAAAGCACAAAGTCTACAAACTACCATGGGAATGAAGACACCACAGATAAAGTCTAGTAAGTACCTAGGAGTCTATGAACCTATCAGAGACTTGTCCATATCTGAGATTATTTTGTCTTCTTTCCCTAAAATGTATTAAATTGTACAAAAGAATGTAAATGTGACGTTATGAGAGGATCCTATTCTGAAATTTGCTAAGAATATCTTGAAGCAGCACAGGGATACAGTCATGTGAAGTTAAGATGGAATTCAGGTCAGAATGGGTTTTAAAAACTGACTGAGTGTAATCAAGTTTTATAAGTGTTGCAACATATCGAACTGATGTTGCTGACATCTGGTGTTTCACTATTGATTGCACAGTGATGTTTTCAATATATTAAGTGTTAGTCATAAATGTTGCCAGGTTTTTGACAGTTGGTCTTTTGGCTATATTCTTTCTGCAGTTTGTCTTTTGGCATTAGGGATTTAGCAGTGCTCTCTTTGAATTAATATGCATTTAATAAAAATCCCATTATGTAATCCCTTACCTGTCATGTTCATTGAGTGCTCTGTGTATTATGTGTACTTTATATAAGTGTTTCATCTGCAGATTATACTGATTGCCTTAACCGTTTGTTTATCACTCTATTTGCCTTTTGGCACAAGTCATACCTTAAAAAAATGTCAGTTTAGACTGGTCTGTGTGTAAGATTAACTAACTTTAAGTAAGTAAATAAAATAAATCTGCATTAGGCAGAACCCCAGTAAGAATGACATGCATATGTTTCTTGATGGTGCTATTAAATGCCACTATACAGCTGTCAAATAGAAATCTAATACCCCAGTAACACAGCCTGCACCGCAGCTTTAAATTATTGGTGCAGTTTAGGAGTTGCATCTAAACTAAGATTAACAGGCACATTTATATCTCCTGCAAATGTCTTTACACCCTGTAATACCTCTCTTTTACACTCCCAATCTTCCTACTTTATTTTGTTGGTGGAGAATTAAGATATATAAATGTGCAAGCATTATTACATTTTTCCATAAAAATATATGCTTGATGTGCTGGAAACTGAAGGACCGTTTCTAAGCAAGACCAGGTAATCTGAATATAAAATAGTTTTACATTGTTGATAAGAAGTTACTTACTGTGTGAACAAAAGTTAATATACTGTGTAAACATAAGTCCATGGCTATGTCCTTCAGGAGCTTCGAGTCCTTATGCATTTCTGTAGAGATTACCTTATGAATTTTGATACTAAAGGTTCTTTTTAGATAATTTATTGCCTTGTAACATGATGCCACAAGGATGCTAAATAAGTGACGTTTATTTGCCAGAAGCAAATGATTTAGAGTCTCAAAGACCCTTTTTACATAAGCAAAAACTATACCTGTTAGTTTTCCTTGGTCTTCTGGTAAGGGAAGGATTTATCAGTATCCATGGCCTGATTGTGAAAGGGCAAGAGAGTTTTAGGAAATTCTAAGCATGAAGCATTAGTTGCATGCGTAGCTCTATATCAAGAAATGCCAAGTGTATCTTACGAAAGATGCTTCTACTATGAATGGACAGTAGTGAATGTACCGAGGAATCTGTATCCCTAATTTGCATTTGCAAAAAAAAAAAAAAACTGCCAAAATGCATTTTTTTAAATGTTTGTCCAGGGAGCAAGATCCCTGCACCCGCCCCCCCCCCCAATGTGAGGGGCTTGGCTTCCACACATCTGAACTTATATATGCCAACTCCATAGTCATACTAACTCAAAGAATGGGGACATTTGCACAAAAAGGGCATTACTGCTAGTACAAATCACCAGTGGTGGTTTCCAGTGGAGGAATTCCCATTGTTGGTAAGTTGAACCTCGTGTAACTGCTGAAGCATTCAGTCTTCATCCACCAGTAGGGTAATGCTGAAAGATTTATTGGTCAGTCCAGTAAGACAGACTATATGACACATTATGCAAGGAATTACAGGCTAAATGCATTGTATTGTAACTGTGGGTCATGTCTGAGATAATGTTATCCTTAATTCATTTGGTCACAGGACTGCATTCCTGAATAGAAAGGCAAACTTAGGCAGCATAGAAAAGGGTAGCAGGTATGGATCTTTTACATATATTGTGTGTTTTTCTGTTTTTTTCTCATGCCCGTAACTACCTACTATGCCCACATTATGCCCAGCAAGTAAACAAACCCAAAGCCACCACTACAAGAATTATAAAAGAATAAACACAGTCAGGCAGTAATAAACCCTTTTGCCAGAACAGGTCAAAAGGGAGCTGACACAAGGAATGAAAGCAAACAAGTCAGGAATGTATCAGTAAACCATTCAAAGTTTCATAGCTATCTTCATCTAAAGCACCAGAATGGGTCTACAGTCTTTTCCACAGTTGTAGATAAAGAAAGCTGAGAATTTTCATCATATAAAAACACCACCATTCATTCTGAAGGATTCCTTAATTCTGTTCAAGAACCAATCACATCTGTTTCCAAGATATAAAGATAAATATTCAGACAAATAATGACTGGAATGATACATTTGTTCAACCAGTAAATTCTACCCAAGCTCTGCCTGCAGATGGTCTATTGCATACTACCCTGGTAAATAAACAGAATACATAAATAAAACAAAAATAAATAAATGACCAAAGAAAGAAAGAAATGAGGTTTGGTAACAAACCAATTTGTCCAGGGACATCTTTGTGTGTGTGTGTGGGGGGGGGGGGGGTTAGATAAATATATCAGTAGGTATTAAGAGGAAAGGGGGGAGGGTTAAATGAGAATCAGGGATGTTTGGGAGGAAATTAGGTAAGGGTAGGGAGGGCTTAATGGGTTTATGCAAGTGTAATTGGGTAGGGAATCCACATTTTGGCATGAACTTGCTACCTACCCTCCCTCCCCCTTTTTAGGGGAATAATGGGGATTGTGGTAATTTATCAGATTGGGTAGGGCAGAGAAGAGGAATAGGCTTGCCCTCTTCTGTTCCCCCACTGGTATTTGATGTTCATTTCAATGTGTTTGGAAAGGAAAGTGAGCAGTTGGATACTGATTGATAACTAAACGAGCGGAGGTAAGGAAGCTGCTTATTGGCTAGATGTTTAATTCAATAACTGGTAAATTAAGTGAGTGATGGGATGCTGCTTCATAAGTAAATAAGCGAGCTGAGGTAAGGACACTGCTTGTTTGATTGGATCTGTAATTTAATAAATGGTAAATGCAGTGAGTGGTGGGACGCTGCAGCATAAGTAAAGCAAGTGAGTTGAGGTATAGACACTGCTTACTGGGTCAGGATGAGTGAGGTCACACTGTCCTGATTAATAATACATAAATGTTTATGATGTGATTAAAATCAGCTATATTATGTTTTAGTTGTAATTAATAAATATGTCTTAACAAGTTATGTTTATGAAAGTTTAATAAAGGTCGTCAAATGTCATTCGGTGTGATGTGTTTATTGATGGGGACCGGGACAAAGATCTTTAAATGCTTATTTTTATCTGTAAATGTTTTCTTAACTGCATTTACTAGTATAACAAATAGATCATTCCAGTCATTAGCATTTGTCTGAGTATTGCCTCAAAGTGACTACATAAAAAGCATTCTAAGGAAACTCCAAAGCATTTTATGTTATATAGTTTTTACTGAAATATGAATAACATATACTTTCTTTAAATACCTGATAAACTCACAAAACATCAAAGAACTGTTAAAGCCTGGCTTGATGTTCACAACACTAAAATCATTCAGCCAGATTTAATAAAGCCTACATGGTCCATTTCCACCATGTGTGGGTTGCAGCACGATGTTATGGATTCAGTATGTGACTCTACACAATGTGTAGAGCCACGCACAGCCACACAAGACAGGTAAACAATGTGGTATGCAAATTACAGCATAAGCAACTGAACTGTATGCTAATCAACCAATCCAAAATGGAGGAGCTATTCAACAAGCTATAAAGCAACCGTGTAGACTCAGTGCTGGTTTTCCAGAAAATTTCAAAACCTATTGGAATACACCCACTGAAAGGAGTCTACACAGAAACAATGATGGGGCTGCTGTTGCTTTAATTCATGTGTATGTGCAACAGGCTGAAGTCTATGCTGCTGCTGCTGCTAATAGACTAAGACCAAGAAGGAGAAGGTTTTCAGGCCCTGGGTAACTTATCATAATCCACATGATGTGAAAATTGTAGAGCACTAAAGGATGGATAGAGACACAGTACAGGAACTCTGCAACCTCTGTCATCCTCAACTCAGAGCCAGGGAAAACCGAGGGAAAACTACCCAGTGGAGACAAAGGTACATGTAGCACTTAGAATCTTAACTATGTGTACCTTTCAGAGACCAACTAGGGACATTTTGAGGGTGTCACAGGGATCGGCATCCAAGATCCTCCATCAGTTCTTGAATGCTATGCCCCAATATGTAGTGACCACATACATTTTCCTGTACTCCTGAGGATAGGGCCAGAAATATGCAGGAGTTCTTCCTTGTAGCACACTACCGTAAAGTACTGGGTGCCATATACTGCACACATGTAGAAATTAAACCACCACCTTGGGAAGGCTATACATTAATAGAAAGGGCTTCCACACACTTTTAACTGCAAAGTTGTGTGTAATGCCAAGGGAATCATCTTAAATGTGTGTGCTGGCAACCCAGACAATTAAGACGACTTGCATATCTGGCACATCTCCCAATTATATCAGATGTTCACTAGGGGGGATACCCCACAGGGTCTTTTACTGGGAGGTATAGGTTAGGCACTGAAACCATGGCTGATGATACCTATCAGAAATGCACACACACCTGCTGAAGAATGCCATAATGAGTCACACACGCTCAAGCCACAAATATCATAGTGCTTGTGTCTGGGCTGCTGAAGCCACTGTTCCAGTGCATAGATACATCTGGTAGAGCCCTGCAGTACAATCCATGGGCGTGTACTGAAACATTCACAGTAAGTCCCACTTTGCACAATATCATCCTGAGAAAACATCTTCAACAGGATCACCAAAGAGAATGACCACACATCCCACCACCAGTGCCAAGGTCACCACAGCCACACACAGGTAAGAAGTCAGAGGGGGAAGCAGCAGCTGCTGTTGGTGTAAGCAGACATAGGCATGCTCAATATGCCCTTGCATTGGCTAAAAGACAATGCATAACACACACACTCACCAGCTAAGGGCCTAAAACTTTCCTCTTATGCACATACCTATAGAAACATCAATACCAAGCAATTAGGGATGTGCCTGTGCCTCCATGATGACCCTAAACATACATTGAGTGGTACAGGAAGAGACATGTGGATCAGGTAGAAGGATGGACAGCAGGTTTCCTCTCAGCACTCCTAACAACCCTTCTGCGTGGCACCTTGCCCACACTTTGGCTACAGCTGGAGTCAATAGGCACTCGAGCCACAGTAACCACACTTCCCTGATTAATTGTCTCGTCCTCCACCTGTCCAATATCTGAGGGCTCACTGGAATCGGTAGGCATAGGCCTAAAGGTTGTGTCCAAGGGAATTTCAGGAGATGGCTGTATGTCAACCTCATTGTTATATTCAACCTCTGCACCCCCCTCCCTCACAACTGTGAACTGGGCCTCTGTTTGCCACCATCATCATCAGAGTCTACTGATACTCTGACATCAGATGGTAGGAGTCCTGCACTTCCACTGTTAGGATCTCCTGTGATAATAAGCAACAAACACATGAACAATTAATACCTACACTACTATAGTCCAATATATGCTAACAAAATAACAGTGGTGCCACTATTAGACAGTATAGCAATACACACAAAAGTCCTGACATCAACATCACACACTAAAATATTTCTTTGAATTGCTTATCAGTACCGATATACAAATATTTGGCTTACCATGTGCAGATGTTGGTATGCTCTGTATGATGAATGGTACTGAAGAAGTTAATTAAAAGGTAAGGACAATATGATCTGAATTAACATTTACACAGGGGATAATACTTTTGGCCCTTTTTATGTCCATTAACTATACTTTCAGCAACAACTTGGATGACAGTTCCAACCTATGCCCATATGTAATCAATCAGAATTAATTAACTGCAGCAGTCTTCAATTCCCCACAAAACAAATTCTTGTGAAACAGAACTAATGTATTGGTTTTATATGTTTTACTATACAACAGTATTTAGTAATTGAGATACAAAAGTTTAGAGGTTGAAGCTCCTCCTGGGACATGCTTGTTGTCCCTCAGTCAGTAGCACCACTGTCAATGACATACTGTTCTACCCTTTCCTGGGAGCTGTCTGGATCCCTGGCAGTGGACAGGAACTCTCTATTTGCTGTTAGTGGTGGCTGTATAGCAGGCCCCCTTGATAACCATCCAATCCCTGGCCACTGCAGCTGCTATCCTCTGTGCAGATCAGATCATGTCACTGGCACTATGGTGCACCTGGTCATATGTCCTGCTGGGGCCACCCATTGCATTAATGTCTGCCATGATCTGCTGCCAAATTTGAATTCTGCCTGACATTTCTCCAGGTCCCCTCTCAAGTAGGAAGGCATCGTGTCACCTAAAAGCTTCAATCAACTTCAAGATTCTCAGGGTCAGTGAAGGGTGGTTTTTGAGCACTGAGATACCTAGGTGCCATAGTTCTAGGTGTCCGAAAAGACAACAGAAGGATAATACATATAAGTATCACATAACTACAAAATAACTGTTCCCAGATAGAACCAAAAAGGTAGTAGTTTAGTATTACCCACTGGAGAAACATAAAACAGTCTAGAGATTTGAAATATGAACAACCAGCAGGACACAAAAAAAGGAGAGTAACAATAGCAACATATCCTTGTTTGTAACATAACAGAAATGCAGCTTTGCTGCCCCACCCCCAAAAGAACAGCCAAATGACACATTTTGATAACAAACTATCCTTTAAATGCTACAGATGCTATCAAATGAACTGTCACTGAAATAATGTCTACAGATTTAACACAGAACATTCCATAATAAGCTATTGCCAATTATGTATGCCTGTGAACTGCCCTGACAAACAAGCCCATGCCATCAGTGCACATCTAACTAATGCATACAGATAAAAGTGCAAAAGCCTTTGTTAATCAAAATATATATAAAACTATTAAACAGATTTTTCTTAATTACATTTCAGCATATGCAGTATGTAACTGACAAAATGCAAGCATACCTTCTTAAGTTCAATAATCCTCTGTGCAGATTTTTCCCACTATAAAAGCCTATTTTGTCTGTGTTCTCCACATAAACAAGTCTCGTCACCTTCAGTTTCCCTGGCTACACAGTTGCCTTTTTATAGTGAAGATTCAGGGCTGTCAGCATGGTGAAGATGCAAATGAGGTGTGAACTCATTAGAATTGCTGAATCTCAAATATTCAGCTCCATGTATCAGATGTAAACATAGCACAGACACTCCCTCAGTGTTTGTTTTTAATGGATTGCAACTGTGAATAATTACTGATAGGGAGAAGAAAAACACAACAGCAATACAGGCTGCCCTACATCCAGTGGGTGTGTCAAGTTAGATTTACAAAGTTTGTTTGTGTCATTCGGCTTTTCCCGGTTAGGGGTCACCACAGCGGAACTCTGGTCCGCTAATGATTGGCAGTAGAGTTTTGCATGCTGACTTGCCGGGCCTAACGCACAATCTTACAAAGTAAAACCATAAATTTATTAACACAAATGATAAGAGCTTTCATCTCTTCACTATGAAGAACCTTCATCAGATAAACATACAGCACAACTTCCTTTTATACAAAGCAGTAACAGGAAGTAGAAAATTAAAGCAACATGCCCCCTAAAAAAGCTTTCTTGTCCAACATGCGTAAATCAAGAACAGTAGGTCACATTTACATAGCCTTAAAAGCAAAAGAATAAAACCTTATAATACTTTCAAGATTATAAGAATATACATCACCTATATTTATATATATAAAAATACATCTAAAACAAATAAATAAACAAGTGTTATATATAAAAATATATAAATATATAAAATTATATATATGTGCCAAGAAAACAAGTACCCCCCCCCCCCGAAAGAAAATCATCTCACCAAAGCTTTAAGTTTTAAAACACTGGTTAAAGAAGCCTGTTCATTTAAACCTAGTGATTGCATCACATTAAGTCTAAGTTGCGACACCAACTCTACTTTTTCAAGTAGCAGAGGTCATGCTCTACATCTGTCATTAGCTTTAAGGGATTTGAATACAAAAAAATGTAAAAATATGATTCTCAAATTCAGCACAATGTTTAGATAGAGCATTTGTGTCCTTCTTAATTGTAATATCCCTTAAGTGCTCATAAATACTGCTCCTAAATTTTCTTTCTGTTTTTCCAATATAAAACATGTGCCAGACATACACAAAGCACAATAAATCACTTTCTCTGTATTACACATAAACTTACCAGCTGTTTTAAATTTATAACCATTCTTTGTAATTTCATCCATCTCCAAAATATGCACACAATGGGAACAAAAAACACATTTCTTCATCCATCCATCTATAACGGACCCAATATTTTTCTTAAAAAAATCCTTTAAATTATTACCCCTCCAGTAAATAATAAGTGGTCCAGCACTACATTTACCCCTAATCTCCCTATCATATTTCAAAACCTGCCAGTTCTTTACCAAGACATAATTTATTTTCCTAGTTGAGCTATTAAATGTAGAAATGAAGGCACATTTATATTTATTTATATCACTATTACAGTCACTGCCCCCATTCCACAATGTAGGATTATTAAATCGAGTATCACTAATCATGGCCCTAGTATTCAGGGTACTTGGGGGTCATGTGTCACCCACCTGTCAAGCAACATTACCCAGAATGGACTTATAGAACCCCCTTTCCATTGTTGCAAATTGCGTTTTCCATCATGTAACTGCACTTAGTGGCATTGTGTGGCAGTTAGCATGGTTCCCCAGCAGCTGCAGCAATTGAACACCAGCAGACAGGACTCAGACAGCCAATAATTAAAACCAGATAATTCAATTAATTCTGTTGGGAACCATACAAATATTCTAAGTGGCATTGTGTGGCAGTTAACACAAAGGCCTTAAGAATGATTAGGAAATATGAAGTAACTTGTTCTATAGCAGCAGCTGTAAGTGTAGGGCTGGAGTACAGATGGACCTGGGTTATAGTACAGGATGTGCAACCTTTATTTACTGTTGTGACAGTACAGTTTATAGCAATGAACTGAAAAATAAACAAGTGTTATTTCAATGTTCTTGCGGCAACAGATGCATGTGTAAAACTGCCATACACAAGGTCTTGGGTTGTAATACAAGATAGTCTATAAATTTTTAATGTTTTTCCACTATGCCCCCAGTGCATGTCTGCAGACGTAACTCATCTAAATGTTACCTTCCAATTTCCAATAGTGCACACCCCTCAAACTAAGGACAAGTGTCAGATTAACCTGCCAGTTTCAATTATTTAATTTCTCATTGCTTGACTCTGCTGCTCTCCCCTTAGCATTGTGCAAACATAGTTTGCATTGTTGCTCAGGTTTGATCACTACCAATAAATGCAATAACTGCAATTGTCACAAAAGCTTTAGTTTCTATTGCTCTAGCTCAGCTGGTAGATATGGCTGGTGTTGGAGAGGAAGGTGCCAAGATTAGGACACAGATGTGGGATGCCCAGGAGTCCACGATATTTATTGGACTCCTGGTAAAGCACCACAGCCAAAGGCTTCTGCAAGAAAACTATTCTGGCTCCCAGTGGAAGTCTGAGGTGTGGAATAGTTTGGCCCAGGCTATAGCCAATGCCACTTGTATCTCATGCACTGGACAGCAATGTAGTCATCATTTTAATGACCTACACTGGTGGAAATGTGATAGTCTTAACCATTAGTTGTATGAATTTGAGACTGAGGACATCCCACAGCTGTGTATGTATGACAATAAGAGAGTACTTGTAAGACTTAGAAAGTTAAATATAAACAAGACTTGTATGCATAATGCTCTTATGTTCTTTTCTGCTCTTTCCCTACCTTCCACCAAATGTGAGTTCAATTGGCAAGCTCATGTTGCTCGACTGGAGAGACTGAGGAAAGCAAGTGGTATGTATGCAGGAGAACAGAATTGTTATTGTAGCTTTAAAAGTTAAAATTAGCTTTTTTTGGTCTTTTATACACTTGTAGAAATTGAGCGTGCAAATCCCAACTGTAAAAGCAGGTATGCATGCATTAGTCTATAGCGCGAACCAATTGCAAGATTACAATATTAGACTGTAATCAGGGGTTGTGGTTTCAAATATCATGATTCACAACTATAGAATACTGTTATTTATTCAATAATATTTACATTAACTTACAAAACTCTATACTAGTGGCACAAATCCCCTGCTGTAAACTTTTATCTGTATAACTGGAACACACATATGTGCAATATATGCACATTCCAAGGATTACTTTCAGTAGTCTGTAGTATAGTGCATATCTGTTAGGATATATACGTAAATGTAATACTTCAGATCAAAGAATTGTATAATTGTGTTAATTTATTGTATGTCACAGATAATGGTACTAAGTTTATCTCTTTTTTTCTCTCTCACCCCAACCCTTATCTCTCTTTTCTATTTTCTAGTATGTGTCATCAAAATATCTCCATGTCATCCATGTGTACCACATCACTAAATGCTACACAGCACAAAGAGGTAGTCCAACCCCACTGGATCAGTCTGTCCCTGCTAAACCGGCTCTTGCACTAATGCCCAGCATGTCTGGGAGCCAACCAGGCAACATTGCTTCTGCTACCTCTGCACTACCAGTGCCCTCAGGTAGTACTGTCCTGCAGGAAGCAGGTGTAGTGGTACTCTGTGAGAGCAGTGGCAGAGGTGATGATTTCATCACCCACAGGGCGATGCTAGTGATAGTGAGTAGGGTCATGCACCACATCATTGGTGTACGGCTATGCCAGATGGAGATGCTGCACTCATTCATGGTCCATAGGAAGAAAAGATGTCAAGAACTCCAGCCACCAGCAGAGCAAGGAGGCAGTGATGACAGTCCAGTGGGTGAGGACTCAATTCACACTGTCTCCAAGCTTGATGGGCATGAGCCTGCGTTGTCCCCTTCCTCAACCCAGTTTAGGTGTCCTCCAACATTTTATGTCCCTTAATGTCCCTGCATTTACTTCCTCATCTACTAAACTGATCTGACTGAGATATACCTATGTCCCTTACCCAGCATTCCTCTCTTATTGAATTAAAAAATAACCATCCCACACATAGCTCTCCATTTCACACATGTGTCTTCTTAACGCATTTGATTTGGTCCAGTTGGCTATACAAAATGATGATGTTGTTGTCACCCCTCTTTCTGGAGGTGACGGTCCAAATTCACCTAATATTCTGCACATATGATCAGTTTTTACTGTTGAAGAAATGGATAGCTGGGGTTCCTTCCTATATCCCTCCTGCACCTTCCTGTATTGCTTTCCCTTTGTTCTTCTCCCAGCTTGCTCCCATATCACCACATATCTACCCCATTTTAACACCTATAATCCGGTCAAAAAAAAAAAAAAAGAATCACGCACAACACACATAAGTAACAGAAAAAGCAATGGATCCCTTCACTTTTTGGCCTCTGTGTTTATACAGAGATTCGCATTGCACACCAATGCCAGGAGATATTGAACAGTCGTAGAATGCTATGGTTATCTCGGTGCAATCTCACTTAACCCCAATGCTCTATGCTAACATACAACAACACATGTACTATAAAGAATTAATATCATTGCATTATCACTGTTTATTTAAAAGTCTTTAAAAGTATTAGATACATCTGTAATAAAAAGAAAGGAAGAAGTCTTTAGAGTTGAGTGTCACAAAAAGGCTTTATTTACAATAATACAAGTTGAGTGCTTTCATCCACAGGTAATAGGACTTCTTCAGAAGGTTCTGAAGAAGTCCTATTACCTGTGGACGAAAGCACTCAACTTGTGTTATTGTAAATAAAGCCTTTTTGTGGCACTCGACTCTGAAGACTTCTTCCTTTCCTTTTATTATTGGTCGGTGCTTGTGGTTTTACTATTAGATACACCTGGCGTTGAACCCAGTATCATCTGGGCTCAAAAATAAATTTGTTAATGCATTTACACCTGTTGCTACAGAGTCATTTAAGCAAGAGGTACATTTCACAGACTCAGTACTAACTCTCAGACTTTAGTAATGCAGCTAGTATTTGTGCAGTATTTAAGTACATGCAAACACGGTATTGAAAATTTGTATCTCACAAGAGCAAACACTTTAACAACCGTCGCACAAACCCGCTGCTTGTTACGCTATGGAAAAGTAAATATTATTATGTATTACTGCTGTTTACTGTCCATTTCCTGTCTATGACATGTGATTACATGTGGAAACATAACAAACTGAAAGCCGTATCTAATGATATGTCTCATATTTACAATACAGCCATATATTGCCTCCCCCCAAGCACTGCAATCCTGGCATCTCAGTACTTTTTCACACATATATCACCTACACTACAGAAAGTAATGGCAAATGTTGTGTGATAAATAATGCATATCAATCTGTTAACATGCAGAACTAGAACTATTAAACCATAAGCCTAAAAGCTTTATCTGCAAGGCTAGGGAAGGGATCAGCATGGACCTTATCCACATAGACATAGTTGACCTTCAACACAGTGTAACCGACCCATTTTAGTTTTGTCAAGGGTAGAGCTTGCTTATTAAACCTAGTGGACTTCTTTGATACTGACACCAAAGTCCTGGATGAGGGATAACAGAACATACCACCTATGTTGAGTTATCCAAGGCCTTTCACACTATCCCCCATTCAGGTATCATAGAAAAAATCTCCCATCTGGGGATTAACCCACACACTACTAAGATGGATAGCCAACTGGCTCATTGACAAAACACACACTGTCAGAGTTGGGGACTGCACCTCCACCAGTTGACCACTTACCAGTAGAATACTACAAGGATCTGTGCTGGGTCCTGAACTGTTTGGAAACTATTTCTCAGAAGTCCAGGCAAAAATAGATGGCGTGTAGCTTACCAGGTTTGCAGATGACTGTCACCTGGATGCAGTCATATAGAAAGTCTCCCAATTATGTTAACATATTATGGAAGGGGCTGACACAGACAAATGATTGGTGCCAAACTCAATGACTGAACCTTAAAGTGTAAAATTCCTCCTTGTCCCCCTTTGGCAATGAAGTACCTCTGCTAATTATGATATGCATGGCACCCCTCTGAGCTCAAGCAGAGTGTTGCAAGACTTGGGATCACATACTGATAGCAATCTACACTTCAGCCACTATGTGTCCATAGTGGTGAGATGCACATTCCACACTGCACACTTCATAAATAAGGCCATCAAATCCAAGTCCAGGAAGGTCATAGCTCTGCTGTACTCTATCCTTATCAGACCACTAATTGAGTACAAGGCTCCCTTCTGTCTATACCTCACCAGACATCTGCAGCAACTGGAAAAAACACAGATGTTTGTAACTGGGAGAATCCAGGACCTCCAAAACATGGCGTGCATGGAAAGGCTGCAAGACCTGTCACTGTACTCAGTATCAGGCAGGCTGTAGAGAGGTGACCTATGCCTGGCCTACAGAGCAGTCTCAGACCATGCCTTACTGGAAATGCTGGACATCTGCAAATCAAGTGGGACAAGAATAACATGTTTCAGGGATCTCAGCCTAGCCTGTGACATAAACAGAAGATGCTGGGGAGACATATATATCTCTCAGTGATTACCATTCCTCTGTAATACACTTTCACTGCAAGTGAAGCAGTTATCCTCAATGACCCTATTCAGTCACAACTTTGACAACTGGATGGGTGATTGTAAATTCACCCCTTGGGTGGCACCTATGTCCCTCATGAACAGGGCCAGTCAGTGCTGATCACAAAATCACTCCACTTGCAAAGACCATCTACATATGCTCAATAAAGGGTACGTGTGTTTTTACATGGCTAGGCTTGTAAAAGCACTAAGGCCATTAGGCTAGTAACCTCCTATGAAATTATGAAGCTATGAACCTATGCAGGCCTCCCAGCATCTTCTCTACAACATGCCCTGATGATGTCATATACTATAAGTTGACCTGCTGTCTTGTAAAAGTCTGACTTATATGGTGGACTTTGCATAAAGTACAGAGTTCTGTAGCCTTTGTAGTTTGATAAGTAGGGGTTCTGTTCTCACTGCAGTCAAGTGTGTTTGTGTGTGTGTGTGTGTGTGTGTGTGTGTGTGTGTGTGTGTGTGTGTGTGTGTGTGTGTGTGTGGGCGTGTGTGTGTCTAGCCAAAAGAGGAGATGTATGTATCCTATCATTACTGCTGCAATCCCATGAATTTATAGTATTTTAATACTTGCACAAGCCTACACATCCATTTCATGCAGGCCTCCCAAAATATCCTCTCCAACATGCCCTGCTGATGTCATCCACTATAAGTTAACCTGCAGTGTTGTAAAAATCATACTTGTGCCGTGATGCTTGTGTAAAGTACTGAGTTCTGTAGCCTATGTACTTAAATAGGTAGGGGGTCTGTTCTCACTGCAGTCATTTGGGGTTGTGCATGTGTGTCGGTGTGGTTGCTTGACATTACAGCGATCCTTTTACACCAGCATATGGGATACTGTTCTTGCCATATTCTCTTCACCAGTCACCGCTGACGTCATCAGCTATAAAGTGTTGTCTGAGACACTCCAACTCAGACATGAGCTGTGGCAGTTGCCTTAAATACAGAGTTCTGTAGTCTGTGTACTTAGGTAGGGGTCCTATTCTCACTGCAGTCAACTGTGTGTGTGTGTGTGTGTGTGTGTGTGTGTGTGTGTGTGTGTGTGTGCTCTTGCTTGACATTACAAAGAGCCTCTTACACCAGCATGTCAGATAATGTTATTACCATATCCTTGTCAACAAACAATGCTGATGTCATCAGCTATAGCTGATTTGTGGATGTGCACTATTACCACTAGGGCAGGGTCAGAGACTAGCCTGGAGGCCAGGCAGAAGTCACCTCATCCTATATTGTACAGATTACAGTTGCATGGCTTTCAGTCTATCTACATACATCATTGCATAGATTGTAGGCCCTGTGTTTCTTGGTGAGAAACTCCTGTGGTCTCTGCAGCTGCTACATCTGTCTGGTGAGATACATGTAAAAGAGAGAATTATACTCTATTAGTGTTCTGATGAGGTTCGAGTACAGTGCTGTAATATAATCCTAAGATCTAAATACGATGGTGTGACTTATGATGTGCATAATATAGGCTTTCAATAACAATGTGGACACTTGTTGGTCAAAGTTCAGGTTTCTGTCTATATGTGTTCCCAGTACTTGCATCACTGTGTTTCACCATAGCGGGACTGCTGTCAATGCTGTAATTAGCAGGGAATTCCACTTTACAGAAGGCCAAAATAAAGACACATTTTTGCATTTATCTGTAGACTGTGTGGCATTGTCACCAATCATTTGTCTGTGTCAGCCCCTCCTGTAGTATGTTATCATCATAGGTGGGCTCAATGATTGCACCCAGTATGTATGAATCAGGAAATGTGGTAAGCCAAAGGCCATATATTTTAGCTTAAAACTGTCGAGAAATAGATTCCAAACAGTAACGAGCAATGCACAGATCTCTGGGGTACACCAATGGTTACAGCTCTACTGGTAAATGTTGATTCACCAACTTTCACAGTATGTGTTCTGTCAGTGAGCCAATTAATTACCCATTGAGTGACATGAGGTTTAATCTCCAGCTGAGAGAGTTTCTCGACGATCCCTGTGTGGAGAATTGTGTTCAAACCCTAGGCCAGTTGAGGATAGACAGTATGCACTGTCTTACCTTTATCCAGGCCTATCACACAGAATCAACGGGCTGTGCCAACATCACAGATCACCTATCATATGACTCATCACATATACATTCCTGGCAGGGTTGAATATAGAATGGTGTTTTCAACATGCATCTGTGTGAGTTGGGGGGGCACCACCCAATGCATGCATGTATAGACACATCCTGATTCTCCTCATCTGCGAGGTAGACCAACATGTCATCATGGACCTTTTCTAAATGGACACTAGTGATATCCCAGCTGTGTGCAACAGACCTGTGTGAGTTGTTAATGCTACATCATGTCTGTTATATCTGTTAGATGTCCTCAAGGAGATCATCAAGGGCATGCATGATGACAACACTATCAGCCTTTTGAACTTGACAAGCCCAAGGCATTTGACACAATTCCACATTGAGGTGTTCAGCCAACACTGTCAGATGTGGCTATATACACCTATATCACCAAGTGAGTAGACCAGTGTATCACATACATGGTATCTAAATATGCTGATGTGTGAAGTGACCTATATCGCAGGTCCATTAATCAAGTCCATACATCAGGACTGTCTGCTAGGCCCTTTCCTGTCCATTATTTACATAATGGACATCACAGATGACATACACATCTTGTGTTCAAACAGCTGCCTGAAGGACTACAGATTGTGGGAAATCATTGACTCTAACTTTGATATCAGTATAATACAGACAGTATCAGCACATACCAGATACTGCTGCCACAGCCACAACAGCACCTGCAATGAGAAGAAAACATGGGGGATTTGTTACGTCAGGAAAATAAACACATGACCAAAGTATAATGTGGACATCACACCCTATAATCAGGCCAATAGTTATGTGATCTGGGGTAGATGATAAGTGTAACATCCACCAGCATGTGGGCACAGTGCTGACTATTCCCTTGCATGTATCACAACTACTGAGCATGTGAAGGACATCCACATCCCAGGCCATACTGCCTCCGTAGTCTACAGCCTTCATCTCACCAAAAACTGAGTATAATACATTCTTCTTCATGTACTTCTCTACACATGTTCCAGTGATTTGTAACTGAAGTGTACTAACTTTGTCACAGTGAGCTGTCACATATCTTATTGGCCATACATAGTCATTTTTTTATGGCATAAACATTACTGTCTGATGGTGCTGAACCCCCATTAAGTTGTTACAGCAGATGCATGTGTGTTACCTGTTCTGTCGATGCACATAGTACATACATAGGTGTTTGACAACATTAATGGCACGGGTAACATTCATGACAGTGTGGATTGTACTATATATATATATAATGAGTGGCATTAATACGCAATGAGTGCTGCTGCTCACCGTGCATCACCGCACACACATGTAAACCCCATGTAGGTTTTGTGCAAAGCTTACATCGAGTTTACTGAATCCCACAGATTCTCTTTTTAAAATATGTATATATAAAGGAAACATAGCCATATTATGCAAATCTGTATGTCTATTAGACAGAGTATATCAGTTTCTAAAGGAATATACACCTCTGTTTCTAATACCTAACAAGTGATAACTTCTATTAAATTCATATAGTACAAAAATAAGACGCTGCCATGAAAGTAAAGTTAAAATTAAATTTTGTTCCAAATCTGACAAAAGAATTTATTCTTTCACTCGTCATTCATGGAATGTAATATGCTTCTTAACATCTTAAAATAATAATTTGTAGTATTTCAATAAGGAGTATTTCTACACTCTGGTAACTACACCAATAGAAACAAAAATTAAAAACAATGTAATTTGCGACTGCTTTTTCATTATATCCTCTTGTGTGTGCCTGATAAAGTACACAATCTTCCTGTGACAGACTCCCATTCTCTGGGAATATTTAATCCCAGACACGTCATTCATGATTTGCTCTGGCACAGTCCTAGAACATGCAATAGTCATCTGCATCTCACCCACTGCACGACCAGCAACTATCACTGGCCTTTCTTTCCTCCATGTATAACTTGGTTGGGGTAAGATAGCATCTACACAGGATTTGCATATGTTTATTCTATATTATACATCTTTTAGTGCTCCTGAATATGACCAAACCATTTCCCTTTCTTCTTTGAATAGCTCCAAGCTCTTCTATTTGTCCATCTGTTCTGAAGTCCTAAATATTTGCCTGTACATCAGTGTTCCTAGATACGTAGGTAAATCATGCTACCTCCCCCGTCTTAACTGATTCCCTCTTCTTTTATATGTTATAGGACATCTCTATACCCATATCTATTTCTGTATATAACAGGATGCAACAAATGAATATATGTCTAAGTAGACCACTGCTGTGGTGGAAAATCCCATAGAAACTTATTGCTTTACTTATACAGTTTTGGAGTTCTGAGACTTCTCATGGCTGCTGTATGGTCCATTCTACTAGTATTAGCCCCCTATTTGCCAATGATCTCTGGCCTTTTGTGCAACAAACTGTTGCACCTCTGTTTCTCACATTATTATCTCATCATTCAGCCTTCTCCAGCTCCATTGTCATTCCTTCTGTATCAAAAAGTCAAATCAGAGCAAAATGAAATAACTTTTTCCCATTGTCTTCATCCTTCATGATTTACTGTGCTATATTGCTCAGGTTAAATACTAGACTATAGGTTGGTAAATACAGTAGTCACCATCCAAGTCATAAAAAGTATACTTTATGTGTTGCTAAAATCTTCTTGTATTCCCTAACAATTAGACATCATAAGATCTGTAATTCTAGTAGGTCTGGATGCTGTGACCACATGGATAATTTGTTAATCACATGTAATTAATGGGGTAATATCCTGATTCTGTTACATTTACTTTACTTATATTTTTTGAAACTTTACAATAACCTTAGATAGGGGCTGACGCATCATTTGTTTTAACATCTTCATATTCTTAGTGATAGCTGTTTCCTGGATAGTGTGTCCAATCTCAAGCTCTAGATCCATGGGAAAGATTTTTTTCTCATTAATTCACATGGATACTGGCCCGTTACATCTTAGCATTACTACTAGGGTCTTGAATTCATTACAATACAGGCCGAGAAAGTTTTTGAAATCCTTAAAAATATTTAAGACTGGACTGAGTATGTAATTATTTCATTCTCCAAAAAAGCTCTAGACACTCAGAAATATTAAGAAGATGGAAATTCCATTGTTGTGCCTTTCTAATATAACATATATTTGTTAGCTTTTATCTGCTAGGGTGATCATAATTAAAATGAAGAAATCTGGTGATTGTTCCCTTCCCTCAGAAGACAATTTTCCATTTACTAAAATGTCAACCACATAATCCTTATACAAAGCATTGATACTGTTTAGAAAATTGTTTCCAAACCCCTTTTCTCTAATATATATCTCAGTTAATTCCAGTCTAATGAGTGAAGCACATTTTTAATGTCAGCTCTGATTCTCTCCTGTTCCTCTCAAATGCACAAAGAAAATTAGCTACTGCCCATTAGTTGCACAGGGTCTATATTAGAACACCCAACATTTAAAATGTCGAGTGTTCTAATATCGACCCATTTTCAGCGAACGCTAAAAATATCGAAGAAACAGAAAACCAAATTTTTTCCTAGGGAAAAAATTTGGTTGTCCGTTTCTATTGCTTTGGTATTTTCAGCGCTGTGGTGCAAAGTTACGGGTCTGGTTCAGGTAAGTGTGCGATTGAGTGCGGTTTGGTTAGTTAGGGTTAGGGTGCGAGTTAGATATGTGTGCGATTGTGTGGACATGAGGGTTAGGGCGGGTTAGGTGAGATAGGGTTAGGGCACGGGTTAGGTATGTGTGCGATTGTGTGGACGTGAGGGTTAGGGCGGGTTAGGTGAGCTAGGGTTAAGGTGCGAGTCAGGTATGTGTGCGATTGTGTGGATGTGAGGGTTAGGGTGGGGTAGGTGAGTTAGGGTTAGGGCGAGGGTGAGGAAAGTGTGTGATAGTGACGGACCTTAGGGTTAGGGTTTGGTTAAGGTAAGTGGATAGTTAGTGGTGCGTGTATAGTTTAGTGTAGGGTTAGGTGTAAGAGTTTAGGTGTATGTGTGTGGATTGCTGTTTGTTTGGTGTGCTTGTGTTGTGTCATTGTGTTTTGGAACAGCAAATTTTTTCCCTAGGAAAAAATTTGCTGTTCTGAATGTTCGATGTTTAGTATTTTCAATTGGTAGGATTCGATATTAGAACACTCAACATTTTGAATGTTCAGTGTTCTAATATAGACCCGTTGCACATTATCTGGCTCTATTGATGAAAGTCCTGTCTTGGGTCAATTACTTCAGAAAGAATTTTGTCTAATCAGTTTAGCAGTATTTTTGCAAGTATTTCAGCACCTAATTAAGCGATATGGGTCAATAACTATATATGCATGCCTTTAAGTAGTAGTTGTCCAAACTTTAGCAATAGATGGAGAATCTCTATTAAGTTTTTGAATACTTTTGTATAGCTTTACAACTTTACAACTGTTTCTCATTCCCATCTGTAAAACTATGAAGAAGAAAAAATAGAAATGACAATTACAATATTAAAGGGGTACACAATGCCTTATCTGAAGAAGTACTTTTAAATCATCATACTTACATTCCAACCTGCTGATTATTAATTTCTTTAAGGAAGACACATTAGCTTTTTCTAGTTGAACCTCCAAGATACAAAGTTAGAGGTATTCTCACCATGAAAACATCACAGATATCTTCAAAGCAGTCTTGAATCGAGTTCTGCTCTTAATTTTAGCTCAACTTTTTCTACTTTTATCATACCTCCTGTAGCTCTTGTTCTTTCTTCTACTTGATGAATCTCAGTGCTATTCCTAAGATTTTTTACATTTTCCACCACTATTTCTGCCCATAAAGCTCATCCTTCTCTACAACCTTGCGAACCATCAAAACTACCAGCTAAACAGCAGCCACTTCAGTCTAAACAATTTTCTTCTTGGTGCAATATCTTCCATTGACTCAAATTTATGAGAGCTTTCTAACTGCTTCCCCTGCATTACTGGAATGTTCATCCTTCTCTGCAACCTTGTGAGTCATCAAAACTCCCAGCTAAATAGTGGACACTTCAGTCTAAACACTTTTTTTCTTGGTGCAATAGGCAAGTTTATTTTTCTTCCCTGAAACGGCTTACTCATTTTTCTACTTAAGTAGTATGCACACTAACTCAGTTACAGTACCCTCCTCCTCCGCTGTCTATAACACTTCTTATTTTCACTTGGCTTGGTTTGTTTCTTTGTCACTGCTCTTGAAGTAGAATTTTCAGCTTCTGCATATTTACTAGGTTTGTTTGCTTGCCCCCTCCTGACCGTATTTAACTCCACTTTGACTGCTATCTCTCTCAGTTGATTGATTGTTCTCTTTTCTGACTTGCCTGGTCTGCATCATGGCTCATCCTGCTCCATCTAGGCTCTCTCTGCTCCCCTCCCCTCCCCCCATTTCCACACACCCCTAAGCTCATTTCCTTTATACTCTATCCTCATTGACTACTCTCCACCCCTTCCACTTCAACCTACCAATTGGGTTACTACACCTAATTACATACTACACCCTTCCCATTAACACTAATATTTAATTAGTCTCTAGACAGCTTAACATTAAACTCCCCCTCCCCCACACTCCCAACATCATGTCTCACTTTTACCTAAGTATCTCAATTTTCATCCTTCTTACTAAACTCACCTCATACTACACCACACCACACTATACTATACTAGCCCATCCCTTACTCCTTCCTCTTCCCTTAAAAAACAGAACAAAACTTACTCCTTCTAGATCTCTCCATCACTTTTTATCACCTCCTGTTTCTAGCTGTGCAAGGTCAAAATGCTCACTCACATCTCCCCGACTGACAGATTTAAAGTACTGTTCTTTAGCCTCAAACTGCTTCATCCACACCCTACATTACTTACAATAACTCTTCTGCTAGATGGTGATATTCACCCCAACCCCAGTTCCAGCTCATCTTCACTCAACCCCAGCATAAATCCATCCCCACCCTTAGCCCCCACCTAACACTTCCCTGCTTCCTCCATGTAGCTCCACCCCCAAAAGCCTAGAACTGTTCTCAGTTAACTTACAAAGCCTGCTCAACAAAACTACAGAACTACACTCCTGGATAGCCCAACACTTTCCTCATATCTTAACCATAACTGAAACTTGGATAAAACCTCACATATCTAATAACAAAATCCTACCCCCTGGTTACAACTTATTTCAACTAGATCGAGAGACAAAAAACGGTGGTGGAGTTGGAGCTCCCTACTCTGATCTTCTCAATCTCTCCCCCTTACAAACACCATTACCATGTGTTCACCTTGCTGAACTAATTGGACTAAACTGTCACTTGAATTCCTACAAAAAGTTTGCTGTAGCCTCCATTTATATCCCACCAGGAAACAACATTCCAGTCCTAGAAAATATACCATCTTGGCTCTCTGACAACATATCCTATGAGACCAGCATTCTTGGAGATGTAAACATAGACTGGTCAAAACTTATGACAGATTCTCCAAATATTAGTATTAACTTGATGGCTTTAAACAACTCATCACATCTACCAATCATATTAATAAAATCTCTAGTTCCACATCTATCCTTGATGGATACTTACTACAGACCCTAGTCTTCACCAAAACCCCAGCACCCTACCTGACTCACTTAGTGACCACCTACCTATTTATATCCAAAGACACTCTATCCAAATACCTAGATCCCACATATATAGAGACTGCCGTAAATTATCCTCTTTTGATACTGAATCATTTAACTCTAAACTAGCATCCATTAACTGGTCCTTCCTTCACTACCCTCTACTTAAAGAAGCTGCTGAAAAATATAAGCAGATTTTCCTCAACGTCTTAAACTCACTTTTACCCCAAAGAAAAATCAGGATAAAAGCTACCTACGCACCATGGTTATCAAAAGAAACCCACTCCCTCATGCACAAAAGGGATAGTATCTGGAAAACCTGGCAGAAAACCAAATATCCTACCCTTCTACAAAACTACAGGGAAATTAGAAACCTTAAAAAAAGCGCATGTACCAAGAAAAGAACTTTTATAATACCGCACAGACTAACCAACTCTACAGTCCTAAAAAATAATAAACACTCTTTCTCTCTTAAACCTATCCCCATGTCCTATATCAAATCTCTCCTTTATAAACTTAAATCCTGCTCTCCATCTGTGATAAACTACCCCCTCTTTCTCAGACTTGCTGCTGAGCCCATACCTTCCCTATTTCTATACTAATAAATAGGTCTATTCAAGAGGGCACAGTTCCAAACATCTGGAAATCTTTCTATAGTATACCACTGCACAAAGTGGTGGTACTGTGGTAGTGTTGTCACCTCACATTAAGACGTTGTCCTGTTCAATTCTCAGCTAGAGCGTCTTCTGTGTGGAGACATGCGTGAATGGGAATACCTTCATTGAAGGTTGTGCATCAGGGCCGGCAACTCGGCACGTAAAAATCTACTGCCAATCATTAGCAGACTGGAGTTCCACTGTGGCGACCCCTAACCGGGAAAAGCCAAAAGACACAACAACAACCACAGCACAAAGGAGGTAATTCCACAGACCCCTCTAACTTTAGACCAATAGCCATCATGTCACCATTTTCTAACATTCTTGAAAAGTGCATCCACTCTCAATTGTTTAAGTACCTAATCCATGAATCCATGAAAGCCTCTTAACACCTACCCAACACGGCTTTTGACCAAACCACAGTACTGCTACTGCCCTCCTATCATTTACTGATACAGTTGTTGAGGCCAGAGATAATAATTGACTAGTATTCTGTCTCTTCCTTGACCTATCAAAAGCAATTGATACAGTGTCTCACTCTAAACTTCTAACAAAACTAACAGATCTTAATCTCTCTCCTACTTTGCAGTGGCTCTCCACCTACTTTACTAATAGACTACAATCTGTACGATGGCTCACTTCCTGCTCCCCCTTCTTACCTGTAGAAACAGGGGTCCCCAGGGTTCTAACCTAGGCTCCCTTCTTTTCAAGGGGGAATAACATGAGAGTCAGCAGTCATAAATCACTCTTTACCAGCCACCCCCAGTCTGCCTGCAGCCACTCCACTCTTATCCAATATGCAGATGACTCTGCCCTCATCACAACCTCTGACAACATGTTACATCTTCATTCATTTACACAAAACACATTCATCACCATTGAAAACTGGCTTAATGAAAACCAGCTTATCCTAAACCCTAAAATCTAAACTCTTACTCTTCCTACTAAGATCACTCTCACACCACAAACCCACTTTTTCCATCTCTTCTCTAAACAACACAATTATCAAATTATCAAATTATCTCTAAACAACACAATTATCAAAATCAAAGTTGATCAACATACTAACCTTCTGGGTGCCATAATAGATGACCAACTAAAATTTGATCAGTATATTCATCAGTGTATCAAAAGCACTCATCAAAAACTGGGGTTACTGTATCGGAACAAAAAACTCCTTATACCAGACACCAGACTTTCCCTACCTATAGCTATCCTCCTGCCTTGCCTTCTCTATGCTGCTCCCATCCTCACGAACTTACAATCCTCTTTATTATCCCAACTTGAACAAAGATATAATAAAATTGCCAGATTTGCAACAAAACTACCTTATAAGTCACACCATTGCATTGCATTAAAAAACTGCAGTGGCCTGAATTTCCCCATCAACTTTTGATCTCACACCTGCAAATTCCACACTGCATCCTACACAATCCCACTGCCTGCCCCTCCTTCTGCTACATCATTTCCCTCTACACCCCTACTAAATCTCTAAAAAGCTCTGACCAACAACTCCTCAACATACACAAACCCAACAAAAACATTGGTAAACTACTTTACAAGTACAGTGTGTCCTTAGTCTGCAACAAACTTCCTATCTCTATTAGAAATATCCCAAATGCAAACCATTTCCAAAAGCAACTAAAACTGTTTCTCTTAAGCTCTTGGATCTGCCCTTGCCAGGATCCTACATGACCCCCCCCCCCCCCCACACACACACACACACAAACACACTTCTCTCTGTCCTTTTCTCTCTCCCTTCAACTTACTTTTCTTCCTCTCTAATAACTTTATGGCTACCTTTCTGATGAATCTGCCTTGCTCACAATTCTAAGTAGCTTTACTCATATAGTACTGTGACTATGTATCCACTACAAAAATTATATATATATATATATATATATATATATATATATATTGTGCATTCCATACCTCATCTGTTAATACATATTGTGCCTATTTGATATTGCCAGTTGCTGTCATATTATGCATTTGCCAGAGTCTGTCAAATTTATCTCATTCTATTTGTTTATACTAACTCTATTTTGCTTAAATGTTTGTTTATATTCCTTTTTTACTATATTGCAGAACTTAGAGTACATTTTTACATGTTCTGTGGTATTTTTGTATGTAACTTCCTAGAGCTTTCTCCTCAGGTCTCCACTGAAAATGAGCTTCTAGCTCAGTTGGACCAACCCGGTTAACAAATGTCAAATAAATAAGCAAATAAAGCAGCTTTTCCTCCATTGTACTATAAAATGTCACTTTTTCCTTTCCAGATCTACTTTGATCTATCACTTCCCTCACAATTCATTTCATCTTAATTTCTTGCTTCCACACTCCTCAATTTATACTGTGAACATTTCCAATTTTTTTTATCTTTTTTTTTTTTGGTCATAGAATTACTCATTTCCACTTTAATAAATGAATGATCTATTATTGGTTTATTTTTAATCAAGATCTCAACCATTTTGTCCACTTATACTTCCTTTTCCCCCTTCTTTGAGTGACTGCCAAGTTATTCATTCATCCACAGGGCAATAGCTGGACCAATCCATTCCCTTGATGACAGCTGTATGTCCTGTTAATTTACTGATCAGGGTCCAAGCCTAATCAGCCCACTTATTCCTCTTGGAGGTGGGTCAGGTATCATGAAGCAGGCTATTTTGCAATTATATTACCAGAGAACCTAACTCTCATCCCCATCATGGTTAAGAAATCTGCAAGTGCCTGCTAACAAGAGTGATTTATGAGTGCTGACTTCCCAGATGGTGGCACTCTAATGTATGTGCTGTTATTATCTAGCCCTGCTACAGAACCGACCACAGCCTCCCCATACTAACTCTGACAGGTGCCTGGACAGCTAATTAAATTTAGGTTTACTGGGACATAATCAGGGTGCATAAGAAAAGTGTTTAACTGCTTTTGTTAAGCACCCCTAAGCACTGTTAAGACTGATCTCACGCTAGGTATTACAAAGGGGCAGTGTTAGCCTGCAAAGAACAATGACAGAAGTTAATATAGATTTTAAAAGCTGTTAGAACTTCTTATAAAGAGGACAATGTGTCTAGCAGCTTTAACTTCTACAGAGAGTTGCTTCATGTCTTCCTGCTGTCTGTTTGAAAAAGCTAATAGTTTTATCAGATTTCAAAGGCTTTGAAAGCCTGCAACACACATCAGACTCCTACACATTTTTTTCTGTAACTGGTAGTGCATAGAGCAGGCAAAGCTCCATGCACTACAAACAAATATTGTTGGGTTATTGATCATAACCCTTAAGTATGTAATCTCATCATGCCACGAAAAGGAAAACTTTAAAGATGAATCTCGGCATCCATGCCTCAGACAGATAAGATGGCTATCAAGAGTGGTCCAATCGTAAATGTTTATGACATGGGAGAATAACAATAACAGAACGTGATAAAATGCGTCTCTACCACTCATCTTTTCCATTGCTGTCTATTGAACTGAATAAATTATTTCTGTGTCAATTCACTCTGTTTTTCATCCTTTCAAAATATGCACCTATGCATCCATATGTAGTAATAGCAATGTCATTCTGAGGGAATGTAGGCACAGATCTCTCTCTGCAAATACACGGATTGAATGGTATACAACAGTAGGCCCCAGAACATTAATCTGTTGTAGTATCTCCCACATGGCATTCTGGGGTAGTCAGTTACATGCCTTTACCTGATCCACAAAACACATATAGATAGAATTGGCAAATTTCCATGAAACACTCAATATATGTGTAATGACAAAAGCTGACCCACTTTTCTATGGCTGCGGAAGAAACTGCATTGTTCCTTCTAAACTGGGAACTTTGCTCTTAAATGGAATCTCTTTTTCAGCACCTTGACTTTTCAAGGAAGGCTGAAAAAAATTATATTTCTATAACTGTAGCATACTCTAATGTCCCCCATTCTTAAAAAATAAATAGGATCATTGTCCTTATTTGCAAGTCTGGAGATACTGTCCCCACTCTACATGCAATACTGAAAAGGCACATTAACCCTGACACCTCATCAAAATACCTTCAGCATTTCAGACCAGATTTCATCCATTAATGTAGCCCTACCCTGCCACAGTGGAGCTGTTTAATCACTGCTCACTTATAGAGATGGAGCCAGTCTTGCAAGCTGCTTCTGATACTGCCTCCTCAGATTCATGTCTATTAGATTCATGAATTTCTTAAAGTTTTCCTTACACTTCACAACAATATCTTCAGTTTAGGTCAGAGTTACTATACCCTTGCTGAAAAAAAGTCTGGGCTAAGTTCTATTCATCTCTTCTTAGTTGATGGGGTGGTTTGCCTGAAACTTTTTGAGGCCATTTGAAAGTCATTCTCCATGGTTTCACCAAATTCTTCTCACACCAAGGTCTTTACCTCAGGAACTCACACTGGTGCTACCTTCCTGGCCTGTCAGTATTTATTTGTCATATCCTACTAACATTACACAGAACATTCCTTTTTCAAGTTGCCTGCTTCCCTCACTGCTGTTGTCAACCAGCAGATCTTACAGTTTTCATCAAGACAAGCTAACACTGCCTTTTGGTTACAGCTCTTTGCCACTACTTTGATTACTGAAATCTTCAGTAAGGTCAATTCAGACTCCATGTCCTACGTCTTTGTTTGAAACATGGAGGAAGCTCTTCCAGAGGTGAGAGTTAAACTCCTCATGCTCAGAAACAACTGCTACATATTTTCAGTGTGCACTGTATTTGGGGAATAAGAATTGTGTCTGCAAGGGGTCTCTCCTCCTGTTTGTGAGTTTCATGAACCAGGTATCAAGGCACAGCAAAAGTTTGGAGAGTGCTCAGTTTGAGGATGTAAGTGTTTCATCCCTATTGTTCACAGATGTCTTTTTGGATTCAACTGCCTGTGATCTCCAATATATGCTGGGACACTTCACTGTTGAGTATGCGACGGCTAGGATAAGAATGTGCAGTTCTAAACCAGAGGTCATGATTCTTTCAACCATAAAAGAGTGACTGGTGCTCTGTAGGTGAAGGTGTAGCACCTACCTCAAGATAATGAGATTTTGTTTGCAAATGAAGGTAGAGGGGATATAGAGACTGACCAGTGGGTAGGTACAGCTGAGGCAGTAATGCAGGCATTGTACCAGACTGTGGTGGTGAATTAGGACCTGAACCTTTCATTTTACCAGTGAAGCCCTCATTTTATCAGTCAACCTATGTCTCCATTCCATTTGGTACTGAATGAAAGAATGACTGCATGGATGCAAGCAGTGGAAATGAGTGTCACCTTTAGAGTTGCTGGGCTCACTGTCCAGGACAAGAATGAAGAGCTTGTCTATCCAGGGGGTTTGTTGAGTATTGACCCTGCTCCTCAAAATTATGAGGAGCCAGTTGAAGTGGTTTAGTCTCCTAGTGAGAATGCACAAATGGGCACTTTTTTGCTTAAGTATAGCTGTTGGGTTTGTTGTCTGCACCAGCTATTATTTTTTATACATAAAGTAATTGTACTGTATTTTTGTATTTAAAATGGAGATATTTTGTTAATTACAGCCACTATAGTTGCAGTAAAGGATCTTAAAGAGAAGAAAGAGGTTGTAGAAGAAACAGAGAAGGCAAAACTGGAACTGGAGATGCACCTGCAAAGGAACAGAAGAAAATGGAAGTGAACATTCTGAGGAAACACCAGAAAGTGGAAACATCACTGCTGATGGAGATGGTGGTGAAGAGGAGGAGGGGGAACGAAGAAGAAGAATCCAGGGAACTATCTGGAAAAATGACACATAGAGGATGAGGAGGATTTTAAAAACAAAAACAATAAAACCAAGCAGACTACACCTCCATGGGAGGATTACCAGACATCCCACAAGAGAGAGGCACGAGGGTGGACATACAACATGTTGTAGAGGTTATATCTCTCAGCTGGCCCTGGGATGCCTAGACATCTCCCAGGGAGAGAGGTGGAAACCATTGCTAGGGAAAATGAATTTTGTTCTACTCTGCATAGCCTGCTACCACTACAACCCTCATCAAGATAAGCAGTTTAGAAAATTATTGGCTGGGTGGAAATTTCATTCCTAAATAATATAATTTATTAGATTGTGCTAGCAATATTCTGAGCATCTGTGCACCATATTTCTATAGCATTATAGACCAGAACTGTAACTAGCTCATCTAGTGACCTGGGCAGATCCCAAAACTAATCCCCCCACTCAAAGATCCATCCATTTATGCACATGGGGTCAGGATGTCACTTGAACACTGATAATCATCTAAAGCCAGTCTTTGCACCAACAGTTGGATAGCCCTGCTGCAGCTGCTCTTCCATACGAGAGCTACACATGCACACTCAAACTCATATTTATTATAAAATTTATAGTGTCCAGTTCACCTACTGCATGTCTTTGTAATGTGAGAGGAAATTGGAGCACCTGGAGAAAACCCACGCAAACATAAGGAGGACATGCAGACTCTGCACAAGAGTCACCCCAGCTGAGAACTGAACTGGCAAACATCTGTCTGTTAGGAAGCAATACTACCTGCTGTGCACTGTGCTGCCCAACTTCCCACTCAAAGATGAAGAGCAGAAAAAAAAAATCAACCTCATGCTTAAGTACTTCAACCGAAATGTCAATGCGGTATCAGCACCCATTTATGAAGCTGCAATATCTTCCGGCGTCATGAATGAGTACTGATACTGCACTCCCACACCATTGGTACCTGACAATTATGCCTCTTGACAGATTAAGCCCAGGACGAGGCAGCTGTTCCCTAAACTGCTCCTAGTTGTAGCTCTAGTATACATTATTTTTAAGCTCATCATTGAAATAAGTATAGGTATGTAAGACATTTTACATAAAATATACTAGTAAAATATATTTAAGACCTTTAATATATAAATGTTTACATAATCCAGTTAGGCATACACTTTTATTATAGCTAACTTAACTCATGAGAAGTATAGTATGTCTTCCAAACTGCATTTGTACATTGCATTCATCATTGTCTCATTTACTTATAGCATGTCTTCCAAACTGTATTTGTACACTGCATTCATCATCGTCTCATTCATGTATAGTATGTCTTCCAAACTGCACTTGTACACTGCATTCATTATCCTCTCAGTCACGTATAGTATGTCTTCCAAACTGTATTTGTACACTGCATTCATCTCATTCATGTATAGCATGTCTTCCAAACTGCACTTGTACACTGCATTCATCATCGTCTCATTCAGGTATAGTACGTCTTCCAAACTGTACTTGTACACTGCATTCATCATCATCTCATTCATGTACAGTACGTCTTCACTGCATTCAACATCGTCTCATTCACGTACTGTATGCCTTCTAGACTGTATTTGTACACTGCATTCATCATCGTCTCATTCATCTGAGTTTACCTTTTTCTGGCATCAGATTAATAGTTTTATTTGGCAGCACTATGCCCCTGTAGTTTTTGACAAATGTACTAGGTTTATGGTTAAATATGTTAGTCATATAACCTATTTGTGTGAGAAGCATACTTGTTTTTACAAATTTTACACCAGCTTCAATAGCTTTGTATCTTAACTTACATATTCTAATAACAAATGAGAGAAAAAGTAACGACAGGAATATTATTATATGCATACATGCTGTTTTCCTCAACTCTTTGACCTTAACCTTTACCCTTGTAAGTCCAAGTTTTGTCTGCCTTCACACATGAAGTATCTTACAATTTTACCTCAGCAATCTTATTCTAACCTTCTTCCTATTGTGTTACATTGCATTAAATACATTAAAAAACTGTACATAATAATCAAACACCGAAGATACATACATTAAAACACCTGGACATTAAAGTCAATCAAGCAATGAACCTATTTCAGTAGAAAAAACAGTCACATTTTATTCAGATTTAGAAATAAACAGAGCACTGAAAACTATAGCACTGTCCTGCCTTTGAATTGGTTTGACTTGGTCAGTTTCTGCTGCAGATTAACTCTTACAGTCTATAGATACCTTCAGTTGGCAAACAATACTGATATGTTGAAACAAATTGTCCTGAAAAAAAGTTTGACTAGTTTTCACTGATTTGGCCTGTTTTTATTTATTTATTTATTTATTTATTTTTCTGGTGACATGCTGGTCTCATTTTCCTAATGTTTTTCACTGTACACTACAAATGGCCACTTGTTTACTATGTCAGTGTCAAACAATTTCCTTTCCTGTTTGTTCTGAAGCTTTGAAGAACTAGAAGCCTTCCATGCCTGGAATTCTCTGAAAGCTGTTGATGAGGGGAGTTGCTTCTTTTACTGTCAGAAATGCTTGCTTCAGAGTTAGTGGCAAAAGCAAAAAAAACCCTCTGACTTCTTAACCTACAGATACCTCCACAACCAAGTAAAGCGCCAAATCATTAGGGATAAAAAAGAACACTACCATACCTTACGACATCAGCACAAGCTTAACCCTAAACATTCCTGGAGCTCAATCAACAGACTTTTACACCTGGGATCAGAAAATAACCCCTGCCCGGACACAGACAAAAACCCTATATAAATCGTCACACTTTTTAACACTTATTTTATTGACATCACAGCTAATCTCACTACCACCTTCCTTCCAGCTCTACCTAACCAACCTGACCCGCCTACCATTAATATCTCCCCTGCTCATTCTCCCAGCCTCTCTCTAGCACCTATTCCCACAGCCATAGTAAAGAAAATGCTTCTGAAATTAAACCCTTGCACAAATGCCCCTGACAGCCTGCCCCCAGAATTCCTACAAAAGACTGCAGATTCCATTGCATACCCCATCAGCATAATTCTTAATAGGTCCATACAAGACTCCTATGTTCCTTTCATTTGGAAAAAAAAACATTCATTCTCCTGCTCCACAAAGGTGGGAACAACATAGATGCCTCCAACTTTTGGCCCATTGCCATCCTTTCTCCCATCTCAAAAATCCTTGAGAAATGGATCCACAGCCAACTCCTTAGCTACCTACTTGACAACAACATACGATCTCCAACCCAGCATGGTTTTAGATCAGAGCACAGTAACACAACAGCTCTTACCTCCTTCTGCAACACTGTCAATTGGGCCCGAGACACCAGAAAACTTGCATCCTTTCTATTTCTCGATCTGTCCAAAGCCTTTGATACCATCTCTCATCCACGCCTTCTTAGAAAACTATCCAAAACAGGTATCTCTCCCTCTATTCTACACTGGTTTTCCAACTACCTATCAGACAGGTAACAAGATACAAAATGGCTAAACTCCAACTCTCCTTTCCTTTACACCTACACAGGTGCTACCAAGGGTCCATCTTAGGCCCATTACTTTTCAGCATTTTCATCAATGACTTCCATTCTAGTCTCACTCAAGGAGCAGTCATCCAATATTCAAATGACTCTACTATCATCTGTACTTCCAACTCTCCACATGAATTCCAACAACTTACTCAAGCAGCCCTCAGCATCACTGAAATATGGATGGCTAACAACCATTTAGCATTAAAATCTAAAAAAACCTAAACTCGTGTTATTTACCCCTAAGAAATCCTGCTACATAAGCAAAGACACTTTCACTATCCTCTCCCATGACAACACCTCTATAGAGGTTGTCAAACATGCCAAACTACTAGGTGTTACCATAGACAAACACCTTTCAACATGCACATTCACAACAACATCAAAAAAGCACACCAGAAACTGGGCATGCTATATCGACACAAAGCTTTCCTAGATTACTTTTCCAAACTAGCCCTTGCCTCCTCTTTCCTGCTCCCCTCTCTTCTCTATGGAGCTCCACTTTTCACTTATATTCAGACCAGTCTTAAATCCAAACTACACTCATGCTATAACAAAATAGCAAAATTTGTTACCAATGGTAAGCCCTTTCCTCACCACTGCACCTCTCTTAGACTACTGAACTGATAGAACTACCTCACCACCTCACATATATTCAACTAACAACTTCCCATAAACTAATACACAACCCATCCAGTTGCCCAACACATTCTAACCTATCTACTCCATACCACCCTAACAGGCCCCTCTGTTCAGAAAACCAAATGCTCCTACAGGTAGATAAAACCAACATCACTGCTGAACAATGGCTCCACTCCTTTTCCACTGCTAAACTATGGAACTCTCTCTCTCCCTCCCTTAGATATACTAGCAATACATCTATCTTTAAAAAAATCCTTGAAACATCATCTCTCCTCCCACTGGCAATGCCCCTGTGTAAACACTTCACAACCCATAACCTGACTTCTATCTCTTCCATTCTTATGTCCCTCCTTCTCCCCTCTCCACCTCCAGTACCTTTACCTTTACCTCCTGAACAAATAAACCCTGTCTATGCCCTCTACAAATGTACTGTTGTGTCGATATTTTGACACCACTACGGCGCCTCTCTCAGTGCCAACCACCATAAGGGATTGTCAGTCTAATGTGGTACAACGGTTGTATGGATTCTTATCAACTTGAATATACTGCACTGCTGCCTGAGCTTTAGCACTTTAATCTGTCATATTTGCTCCTTGTATTTTTATCGCATTGAATGTATTATACGCTTTTGTGCTTTAGCAGTTTGAACTGATATATCTGTTATTGTGACTTCTATCACATTGTAAGCATTGTATTGTTACTATGTTGTTTCTCTGTGGAGCTTTTCTCCCCGGGCCCCCACTGAAAATGGACATTCTTTGGCCCAATGGCTTTCCCAGTCAACAAATGCAATAAATAAATAAATTAATTAATAGTGCACTGAAGATGACATTTAACTGCTAACCTGAATGGAATCTTGTCTTTGTTTTTCCGTTTACTTTTTTACCCATGCACACTCCATCTCTTTTTCCTGATATGTTCCTCAAGTGGAAGGGTATCTGTTCTAATTTTCTTTTGCTGATGTTGAGACATTAAAAGAGCTGCCACAATCAAATGACAGCTTGATAAAGAAGCCTTATTTCATATTCCCTTTGGCATATCTGGAATTCATAATTGCCTATAGCTTGTTTAATTCTCTTTTACCAAAGCTTCTTTGAGTTGCAGCAGGCAATCAGGAACTGATTTTATCTGAGTGTGATTTTGCTGTCAGTCATTTCTGTTGACTTATCGGACTCATAGTAGGCCTCTATATCTTTGATAAGTAGTGATAACCTGAAAAAACAGCAACAATTTGTCATCTTCTAATGCTCATTTAACCTTTTCCTGGAGCTCTGCATCAACTTCGCTCATCATGTTGTGTCAGTGTTCTTAAATTACACTTAGAATAAGCACTGTCACCAAATTATTACATGAAACTTTGGGCCACTAAACTTATGTTGACACCAGGAAACTGGACAGACCATGCCCTGTCCTTGAAGATATGCCAGTATCAATCTCACAGACTAATATTATTGAAGGAATAAATGACCAAGCCCATTTTACCACATATATGACTGAGCAGACATCGATCAATGAACGAAGGAAGTCCCATGTGCTCAGTAATCAGTGATGAATGAACACCCCTATTCCCAGATGTGACCACAGTACTAATCGTAAGTTCATGGTTGACCTGGACATGGCCATGTTCATACAATGATAGACTGATGGATGATCAGTATTTTTTATTTTATTTTATTATTAAATGGGTAATCCCGCAAGTAACAAACCTCTTTTCAGTGGTGACCCAGCAGCACTGTTTGGTTATGTAACTTGTTCAGAGTCTCTTAGTAGACACATGGAGGCTGTGGGAATAAGACCTGATCAAACAGTGAAACCTGTCTGATGCTTATATCCTTAATTGTCTGCAATAGCTGGATGACAATACTGGTCTCATGCTGGGGCTACCAAGTGGGTAATAACATGATGAATGCCACAGAGGATTGTGACAACATATAATAGTTATTCCAAGCTGTCCATATGATTACAGTGAAATGCTACTGCTACACTGATGCTACTCTGTTTTGGGTAAAGGACTCTGCCCAAAGCATTGCATTTATATTTGTTTCATTTATGTGTTGACTGGGTAAGCCTACTAGCTAAAAGCTACTCTTTTCAAGGGTGACCCAGCACTACTGCCTGGTTAATTAGATTAATTAGGATACATACATAGCAAAAGGAGTCTTGAGAGAATTAAAGTGAGACTAAAGAATGAAGCTTGTCAGCAGTTCTTAACCTCAGTCTTCTGTGCTGTCTTACCACGTGCTTCTAGAATGGACACAGACAATCCTGGGAGTTGTTACATTACTCACCTGATTCTTAGTAAAACTCATCTGAGCTATGGAGATTTGTGGTTAAAGGAAGAATACTTGACTTAAAATAATATGTATGCAATGTCAGGATGATGTTTTAAATCCTCATCAATAAACACTTACTAAGCAGTATGTAACAACTATATAGTGAGGATAGCATAGTAGCACTGAAGTCATCATATCAGGCTGACATCATTTGGTGCACCAGTTCATTTCTTTGTGGAGGCTGTATGTACACCTAGGGTTGTGCTGGGTGATCCAGTTTCTTCCCACATCCCAAAGTCATTTCCTGCATATTTCTCAAAGGTGTACATTCAATGTCTGAGTGTTTATATGTGTGTGTGTGTGTGTGTGTGTGTGTGTGTGTGTGTGTGTGTGTGTGTGTGCGTGTATGTGTATGATTGTGCGTGTGTGTGTGTGTGTGTGTGTGTGTGTGTGTGTGTGTGTGTGTCTAGGTATGTATGTGTATGATTGTGCATGTGTGTGTGTGTGTGTGTGTGTGTGTGTGTGTGTGTGTGTGTGTGTGTGTTTGTGTGTGCGTGCATGTATTTGTGTGTGTGTGCATGTGTGTTTGTGCGTGCATGTGTGTGTGTTTGTATATGTGTGTGTGTGTGTGTGTGTGTGTGTGTGTGTGTGTGTGTGTGTGTGTGTGTGTGTGTGTTTGTATATATATATATATATATATATATATATATATATATCTATATATATGTATGCGTGTGTGTTTCTGTGTGTGTGTGTGTGTGTGTGTGTGTGTGTGTGTGTGTGTGTGTGTGTGTGTGTGTGTGTGTGTGTGTGTGTGTGTGTGTGTGTGTGTGTGTGTGTGTGTGTGTGTGTGTGTGTGTCTGTGTACATGTGTATTCATGTGTGTGTTACACAACACTATGTATTGCTGCATTGTAAGTACTCTCCTACTCTTCAGAGACTTGAGTCAGGTGACAGACACTATAATGCATGGAGGCACTAATGCACTTATGTGACTGCTATATGTTTGTAAACCCACATAAGACATGACTTTCTATTTAGTGCACATAACTGTCAACAGCAAGAAATTATCACTCATTTGGATTGTCTTTTAATCTGTAATATGTCCTTTTGATACAAATTAGGCAAGACACAACAGCTCCTTTTTTTTTATATCTATATAGATATACATATTTATATGGATCTACTTCACAAGATCGAAGACCCATATAATCTACTTTCATAAGAACAAGACCACATCAGCGAAACTCCACATGACCAAAAGCTTGACAACCATGAAACCCAGAACATCAAGCTCTACAAGTGAACAGACATCAAATCATTATTTATAGGCATAGTTCTACAATGAAACACTGCTTATAGCAAATAACTATCACTGGTTTGAATTGGAGATCGCTGAACAGTGAGAATCTGGAAATTTACCCTTTCTCACTGTAGTGCGATCTCAGAGTTGGTATATATAATTTAAGGGTGTGTGGGGGACACAGCTCCTCACAAGGGGGGCTCATGGGGGCTTGCCCCCTTGCAAAACCAGTGATAGTTATTTGCTGTAGGCAGTGTTTCATTGTAGAACTGTGCGTTTAAGTAACGATTGGATGTCTTCTCACTTGTAAAGTTCGATGTTTCGGGTTTCATGGTTGAAAGCTTTTGATTATGTAGAGTTTCTCTGATGTAGTCTTGTTCTTATGAAAGTCGATTATATGGGTCTTCCATCTTGTCAAGTAGACCCGTATGTATATATATATATATATATATATATATATATATATATATATATATATATATATATATATATACATACATGTGTGTATAATTATGACTTTGAGCATACAACTAACAAAGGCACAATTATTTGTTCACACATCAGAACTTAAAATATCCTGATAAGGTACCTTCAGGTTAGTGATGGTTTCCATTGGTACCTCTGCTTTATCATGTAACGGAATGGTGCATCCTGCTTTAGTTCAAATTGTTGCAGTACTGACTTGCTTATACAGTATGAGCAATGCTGCATAACATGCTTTACAAAGCATGCAGGACAGCAAAGTAAGGCTATTATCTTAATGATTTATATATATATATATATATATATATATATATACACACACACACACACACAGTGTGTGTGTGTGTGTGTGTGTGTGTGTGTGTGTGTGTATATATATATATATATATATATATATATATAAATAAAAAACAAATATATATATATATATATATATATATATATATATATATATATATTTATATATACAAGTGTTGGTTAGCACTTTCGTACAACAAATACACTGTACTTCATCAAACAAAAAACTTTCCCAAGATCCTTCCTTTTATAAAAAATCCCTACCAATTAAAATTAAACAGAAATTAAACGTTTAAAGGTGAACTAATACAGATAGCATAAAACACCCATCTAAATATGTAAATACATACATAAATTAATTATACAACTATGTTTTCAATAACTTTCAATAACTTTGTATTAGTTTTCAATATCTTTGTATTGGTTTTTATTTCATAACATAAAAATATGGTGCTTGACATTATTTTACTGGCCTTCGGGACTGTTGCAATATTGTCATGGAAACACTTTTAATAACAATAATAGTAATAGGAATTTATGTATGTATTTATGTATTTAGATGGGTGTTTTATGTTATCTGTATTGGTTCACCTTTAAATGTTTAATTGATATTTAATTTTAATTGGTAGGGATTTTTTATAAAAGGAAGGAGCTTGGGAAAGTTTTTTCTGAAGAAGTACAGTGTATGTGTTATATAAAAGTGCTAACCAAATAAATTTATGGGCTTGAGGATCGTTTTTGCCATCTTTTTTGTTTTATTGTAGGTTAAAGATGATGCTCAAAATGGCAGACAGATTCAAAAATGTACACAATAGAGATACTGTTGCAGCATATACAACTCAGTTGCTTACTGCCTTCTCAGAGGTGATCTATGCCTGATGTACAAAGCCATGTCAAACCCAGAATTAATGGACATGCTCCACCTCAAAAAATCCAAGTCCCTTAGAGCTACACGCTCCAGGGACCTAAACCTCAGCACAAAAATAAATAGGACAAGCTGGAGGGACAGATTCATTTCCCAGAGGCTCCCCTCACTTTGGAATAGAATCCCAATTCATGTTAGACATATCCCCTCGCTGACCCTCTTCAAGCGAAATCTGGACAAGTGGATGGGAAATTGCAAATTCACCCCTGGGATCTCTCCTGTGTCCCTGCTAGACAGAGGCACAGTAAACTAATCTTAAAAGGGTACCTTCTATGACCTACTTTACAGAGACACAGTAGGCTAATCTAATAGGGAGGCGGAAGCCAAATACACTCTGGCTAGGCTTATAAATGCCCTAGGGCAGATAGCCTAGTATCTACCTATGAACCTATGAACCTATACTTGTTCTTTTACATCAACAATCATACTAACAGAGAGGGAAGCAATGCTTCAATTAACAGCACCAATAGCTGAGTGACATGTTTTATTAGCTGTCACTGCAGCCAGTGCTCACAATGTTGTGCATCCCAGCTATCCTCACCTGCAGTGGAGGTAGAGACAGCACCAGACATACTATCAACTCATAGACCCACAGATTATAGGCCATTTCCATATAGGTAAGATACTCTAAGGGACCTTGTTGAACTGTGTCATCCACTGGTATAATCAATGAGGATGTGTGGTATGCCCCTTCCAGCGGCAGGTAGGTGTCGTTTTAACCATATTAACAGCAACCTTTACAAATTTCTACTGAGGATATATTAGGGATGTCACTGATATCATCCTCATAATGTCTGTTCTACAGCACATGGACACATGGAGAAGCATGGCTTGTTCCCCTCATCTGCAGAGGGCCAAACCAGCACCACATAAGAATTTTATGATATACTCCATTAAACTAAGGACCTGGAAGCAATAGACTGCATACATGCATTGCCACCAAGGCACTACATGGTTCTGAGGGACTAAGATATTTCATTAGGAAGAGCTTTTACTACTTTGCCAAATGTTCTGTAATTTCCAGGGCATTATTTAAAATGAATCCTTGTTCCACCAGATAGTTCCCATGACTCATGCATTTGGCACATGTTTGAGCTATACCAAAGATTTCAGAGATGGAAATTTCCTCATTCTCTTCTTGTTGTTAGGTTCACACATATGCTAGGCAAAATGGTGTACACACATGCACAGGGGCACCATGCTATCCATCAACAGGCCACATGTAATATGTTGTTAGCTGTGTGCTGCAGGCAATCCCAGATATGCCCTACAATCATGGTAGATAACTGCCACCTGAATACCCAAATCATGCAGAACATATCTATAGTGTAGGACATGCAGAAATGCATAATGCAGTGAAGGAGTTGTCTGATCTACTCAAGAAGCACTTCTGTCATCCACATGCAAAATGAGGAGCACTGCTATATAGTCTAGACATCCGTAGCAGATTTAGTTGTGTGTGCCATACTGCACAGCAAGGCATTGTGCAAGCAGATGGAGCCACAGGAGCACATCTTGTCAGGACCATCCATAGCAGTTGTACCAGCAGGAAAAGGGCAGGGAGGAGAGTGAGAGAAGGAATGACCAGCTACAGTATCACAGCCAAGGCAAAGCTGGGCACAGTGCACTACAGTACTAACAGAGTGGTGACATCTGGTGTGCAAGCATGGGCCTGGACACAGGCTACACAGAACAAAATGATGCAAGTATTCTCAAACTCAGGCTATGAAAGGCAATGTCTGAACTGACCAGACTGCATCAGACATCACCATAATCATAAACATTTACAGGTGGGTAGGGCAGTCATCAAATCTTACAAATGAGGGGAGATATAGTGTCAAGTGACTGTAGAACCCTAATATGCAGTAGGGTAAAATGGAAAGGGAGCACTGTAGCCACATATCCTAAGAGGTTGTGGGGAATCAGCGATCCTCCAGTGGTTAGTTTAAGCTGCCATGTGACTATTGTCTCATCTGTTGGATTGTGGTTTTGGGGCATGATGCATTCTGTGGAAGGAGCAAGGACAGAATTATACAATCATGAGCATTCACCCTGACAAGTCATACCATGTGCAGACCTCAGTGATCATTACTGCTCAGAGTCTGGTCATCACCCATGACCAGGAGTGACAGGCTATGTGTGCAGTGGTTACAGAGAAGGCTAAAACTATAGAAAAATGTATATGCACCCTGATGAGGCATCCAAGGTATTGAGGCAGTGAAGCATAATTGACCACAACCTGGATGATGCTCACAAATGGGAATGGCAGGCTGTTTACCCACCAGTAACAGTGATGCCATTGCCACAATGATCTTTGTGGTCTGTCTCAGGGCAGTTTGTGGTAAACCTTCCTGCATTCAGACTCTCCAATGGCCACAGAAGGCATGGCCTGAGGGGGCAGACTGGATGTCAGTTGCAATATGTCTTATGGAGGATCCAATGATTGCAACATTTGCCACAAGTGACTTCAGCAGCATTGTCTGCTTCCTGTCCCTACACTACATACCAGTGTTTTTTTGTTGTACATTAATATGGAGTCCACAAATCAAACTACCATCTTCACAATCAGAGTGTAGCAGCCAATTGTACCTGGATCATTTAGCTCCACATCATGTGATTAATACCAAGCACTGTAGCCATATCAGGGATGGTCCTTGTGTTACACCAACACCTAAACCCCTCAGCTATCAGCTGCACATTTTGGATACCGTGTGTGCTGTGTGCAGAGGTGGATGTGTGAAGGGCTATCAGGTCGAAGCTATCTATCATGCCCTGATAAGGCCATGCAATTGACCTCTACCTCTACAAAGGGTCTCTGTAATGGTGGATGTGGGTGACCTTATCTCTACAGTGCTGGTAATAGGGGCAGTGTGACATTAGACCATGCTATATGCATGTTGCCATCAACATGAGTGAAAGGTGCACTGCTAATAACAGCCCACTGTTGATCTGTTGTGCTGAACTCTCCATCAGTGAACACATGACACCATCCTCTACTTATACACACACACACACACACACACACACACATATATATATATATATATATATATATATATATATATATATATATATATATGGATGTTGTTACAGTTGCAGTCAAAATGTACTACAAAGAACATTCATGCAAGTGGGCCTTGGCCAGCCATTCCTTTCAAACATGAGGTAAACTATAGTATACTGCATAGTAATGGACATTAGTAAATTGATGATGTCTCCCTAGTTGTCACACAGGTGGTTGGTTCCCGCCTAGCTTCTTCATCCGTGCCACCCCCACATGTGGAGAACTGCTTTCCCTGGCTGGTGAGTGGGATCAAAAACTCCTCAGTCTGTTAGGTGCTTCAGTGTTGCAAGTCTGCTGTCTGTTTTGGATCTGTTGGCCACAATGTCCCGTGCATTTTTCCTTTGAATAGAGCATCATATCAATAACTCTTCTTCAAACCTTTTGTAGATAATTATTATAGCCTGTAACAGAATTTACATCATGCACCAGTCCCTGCCAGTTCTGGTCCTGATATTGCTTCTCTGTGGCACTGTTACCCAGGAGGCACATGTTATGTGTGTGTAGTGCTGCATTATCCTTGGTAGCAAACATTTGCTTGCATTGCCTCCCTCAGGTGGTTATGCTGATAAGCTTATGAGCAAAACCTGTTAGTCAATGGGTATGAATGATATTTTGTTGGAGGCCCTTACAGATAGTACAAGCCCCTCCCCTTATGCACATGTTTATCAAAGACAGTTACGGATATGTGCAGGTTTATCACCGTATTTGTATTGTAACCATGGAAACAAGCCCCTCCCCTTACGCACATGTTTATCAAAGACAGTTACTGATATGTGCAGGTTTATCACCGTATTTGTAACCATGGAAACATGCTGCTCCATTTTATGCATTTGTTTATCAGCTGCAGTAAGAGTTGTACACCTCTTTCCCAGCCCACTATTACATACTGTGGCCATGCCTCAGTCTATGAGCTTCGAACTCCAGTCTGTCCTTCAGCATGTCCTTCATAAGGTTAGCATTGTACATGGTTGTCCAAAACTCAGCCACAGACAGGTAATGAGTCATGCACATTAAACCACTGATAAAACAGGTATGAGGAGAGTGGCACAAGAGCAAGTGTCATGCCAGGCTTTGGATATGGCAGGTACAAGCAATAGTGTGGTGTCTGCCACCCTGATGAAAGGGGACATTAATATGATTGGATCAGGATGGGTAGTGATTTTGGGCCACAGTCTCTACTAGCAGCCCACTGGTTGGGATTGTTCGAGTGATCAATCTGCAATGTGTTCCAGTGTCTCTCCAATTGGGCTATATATCTGCTACTGTTTTCCTCACTATAGCCTACGGCATCATCTCCAGCTGTGGCTAGGCTCCCTGAATCTTGACTCCATTGTGGTGAAGTACACCAAGCCTCATGACCATCATGCTCCCTAGTTACAACCTCAGCAAAGACGGGTCACAACAATGCTGCCTGCTGAATATAACAGACATGCATGGAGGACACGCCAAGGAAACTATGCAATAAATTAGACTATCCTGTCATAGATTCAATGTATATATTTAAAGTACAGATTGGCATGTATCAGTAGAACTAGCCCAGAACTGCCAATAGTCTCTCTGCCTCCTGTAAAAGGTGACATGGTTCATGTCTCATTCTGCTCATGCTGAAAGAGAAAAAGTTCAAATTAGACAACTGCAAAAGATAGAAAATATGATTGTAGAACAATACTGACAGCTTATAGACACAACAGCTGCATTCCCACTAGCAGTCAGGTGTCTTTCCCATGTGCATACATTAGCATTACCGTCACCTACTCAAGGGACACACTAGCAACATAACCCCATGATGTACCATATCGCTGCAAAACTCAAAATAAATGTGGTTGGTATTTTATATTAACGCTATGAACACCTAAACCTACCACAGAATCACCACACAGTAACCCACAATTCTGCTGTATGATAGTGAAACAAAGACTCGCTAGAAGGAGAAACAGGTTCATAGGTTCATTGGCAAGTACTAGGCTAGCTGTCCTTGTGGGCCATTTTAAGCCTAGCCAATTTATATTTAAAGGTGAGAATCAAACTCTGTACCTTATGTTTATGAAGTAAACACCTCAACCATTATACCAATCCCCAATCCCCAATCCCCACACATACCTAGACAAATTTCAGTGCAATGCACTTACTTGAATAGTGAGGACACTGTGACCTAATCTCAGTCACCTGCACAAACAGATCATCAGGGCAGCGGCATTGCAGGTCACTATTTAAATGACTGCACTCTTCTGCTATACTGATAATTCCTGTGGCTCAAATCAACACTTCAGCCAGGTCATACCAGACATCAGCATTTTGGAATGGGCCAACATAGGGACCCAGTATCCACCTCTTGAAATGGTTGTAGAGGAGCTAGAGCATTTTAGTGATCTCTACCAGAAGTGTAACAAGGGTGGGGTGAAGGGGGAAGATGTTCTAGGCACAAGGTGATGGGGCATGATTGGCAAATGAAGATCGGTGAGGAAATGCAGTTCCTGCATTTCTTTCTTTACCGGCATTTCTAAATTTTAGTGCTTAAATGCATTTAGCACTTTGTGTGTGTTAAGTTCAGTTGTACTTGTAACAAGCTGTTTTCTTTCTTCTTTTTATTGCTGAGAGGGCATAGGTGGGTAAAGGTGGCATGTTGCTTTAAATAATATAATAGTTGTAACTTGTGTACAATATGATTTCTGAATAGCTGGTAATGGTCCTGTATGACCAAATAGCAATGGGATAACATAGGTGAGCCTAAATGCCAAGCTGTCCTTTATGCTGCAGATGTAAAGTAGTAAAATATAGAGGCTGACAGATGAAATTCATGACTCTTGGCCTCCTATACTTACATACTGAACAAGCAGCTGTGATGTTGTATAGCTGCAGAATGCACATCCGTGTTGTATGTATGCTGATTTGTGCAGATTTGGAAAGCTCTTTTGGAGATCTAGATGATGAGAAAGGTATCTGGAATAATAGTCATGATACACATATCTATTAAAATCTCCTCGTGTCCAGTAAAAGACATAGAGGGGCATCTCCAGTACACATGGAATTGTGCCTCTTTGTGATTAATATTAGCTACTTAATTATTTATTGCACCGTTAACCAGGGTATTACATGGATCATCTCTAAATTATTCTAGGATTATAAACACAAGCAATATTTGCCATGCAAACAATGTTTTCCTCTGCTACTATTTCTAAAGCAGTGGTAATCATTGCACCCATACTTTGTAACTTTGTAGTACAAGAATCCTGGACAAAGTCAAAAATAAAGGGGGCAAAGGCCCAAAATGAAACAGATTTTAAATATTGCTCTTATAAACATAGAAAGTTGCTAGAATAACAGATTCATGTCATAATGCATTTTAAGAAGGATGTGAAGTCTGAAACCCAAGTCTGCCACTATTTAATGATTTCATTCCTCAGTGATTTGCCAGAAAACCAAACATTTTGTGAGGAATGTATGAAAATATGAGGCACAAATCTGGGCATTCTGTGAAATTCTAGTGAGTTCAAAGGTATTTATACCAATTTTTTAAGGGACTATGTTAAGGCGAAGGCATGTATCTATTGCTTGTTTGCTTGATTTATTGATTGATTGCTTAATTGATTGATTGGAAAAGGGGAGATATGGCTCACTAATGCAATTTACAAGTGTTCTGTTATTGCAAAATAGCTGTATTAGTAGTTTTGAGCACATAACTGGCTAGTTAGTTTAAGTATACATAATGTTTCTCTTTCTTGCCAATCATTCCTTGATATATATATATATATATATATATATATATATATATATATATATATATATAGATATATATATATATATATATATATATATATATATATATAGATATATATAGATATATATATGTATAAAAACAACTGGCACTTGTGTCATGCTACCTGTCTGATAAGGTGCTAACACCCTCTAAATTAAACCTGTTGGGTATGTGACAGAGAGCTTCCCCATACCCTAAACTCTTTCACAGGCTCATATTGTCCCTTCTCATCTCTTTCTTGTTTTCTGAGCCTAAACATAGGACAGCAGCCTAACCCTTCCTGCTTTTCTTAGTTCTAGTTCACTGACTACTTTCAGTAGTATCTTGATAAACACTCCAGAAGTTTCTCACACATAACATACCTCATTGTTTTTCTACAGAGACATACTTGTCAATCAATTGTCCCATAATTTTCAACCTAAATTGCTGTCCTTCAAAGTGTGAAAACAAGGTATAAAGCACAGGATTCCAGCGCACTTCTATGGGCTAGGCTTGTAAAAGCTCCAGGGCCATTAGCCCAGTACAGGCCTATTAGCCTAGTACACACCTATGAACCTATGAACATAATAAATCAACTAAGATCCCAAGACATACTATACAGTGCTAGACTCACTTATGTCATAGATAGATACAACTCTAGCTATGACCCAGGTGAACCAACTTCGAGTAGCAGCTCTGGCACTTAAACATGAGGCGGAGAGGGGGGGGTGCACTTGGGTATGCCTTCATGCTTTTTCCCTGGTGGAGCTAGGGACTTATGGGGAGTGCGTAATACAATGTGGGGAGGCAGGCCTTTGGCTAAGTTGCACATGGAGGCATGGTTGATATGTCACAAGCCTACTGCATGCTACCCCCCTTGAGCAGCACAAGTAAGTGCATTAGTGGATAAACCTAGAGCATAACAATCACCTTCAACAGCAGTGTAATGCTGTCACAGGTGGGCTCAGTCTCTCCATCAGATCCGCATATTGGTTGGAGTCATTCCAAGGGTGTAAGGAAGGTTCAGAGGACCTTGTAAATGAGGAGAGGCCTTGGGAACAGCCAATGGTCAGCTGCAGCAAGCCAAAAAAATATATGACATACATTGCTCTATTTCATTCCAATGATGCTAAGCCAAAGTATAAAGACTTTTTTAAACTTTGTCCATCAGCCATGCCAGGGCTAAGGTCAAGAACTTGGCCCTTGTATGAATGCTCCATCAGCTATACTTACTTGGAATTTCAGCAAAGCAAAAAGGTAGAGCTTACACAAAAAAGTAGTGGTATTTCAAGAAACTCTTTTTCACTACTTGAAATAGCCTCTGTATGTTTAAGAATACCATCTATTCTGTAGTTTGAATTCTTATGTTGATGGCCCTTGTCTTTCCAGGAACCATGTCAATCTGCTGAAAGTGATTTCGGTGAATGCAAAGAAACAGAAGCCGATTTTCTAAAACTGCATTCAGCAAAAGTGGAGACTGCCATTTTCTCCACTATTGTGTAACCTCAGAGTAGATATATAAAATCATGGGCGTGTTGGGGGTATCACCCTAAATGGGTGTGCAGTAGGGCTTTGCCCCCTACAAAAAAGGAGTGCGCTATTTTTATACCTGAATACAAAATCTATTGGACCTCTTATGCTGTTGGCACTCCATAAGTTCATAGGCACTTAATGGTTATTGATCTGTGAGAATCTTAAGAAGCTTAGTCTTACATTCTCCTTGGTAGTTTTATTTTGGCCCTTCTGTTTTGTGTACAAGAAACCGAGAGGTGGGCTATGTTGGGTCATTTACTTGTTGCCCCTATCTATGAGTGACATGGGTGCTAAACCAGAGGTGAATTCTCAGTTTCAAATTACGTTTGGACATAGTAAAAAAGTACTTTGCTTTATGTGGAGTGGGAGACAGTTCCATAGTAGCTGTATTCTTTGTGATAAATACCTATCCCTCCAACATGTCCTGTTTATCTTGTAAAATACTTTGAGATCCCTTGAGCTGGTGCTCATGCTACCACTGGACTTGTGAATGTGTAATATCTCAGAAATGATAGGTACTTTAAGGCACTAAATGCAAGGCAGAGGTCACCTATTAGCAGTTTGTATGCTACTAAGAAGAGGGACAAAGCTTTGGCATGCTCTACATAGTTTTTACTATTTAGGCCCCTTATTTTTTTTTAGTGAGAAAGTGTTGCAGTCTTTACAGTTTTAACAAATGTTTGAACAGGTGCATACCAAAAATGGGCACTATACTCAATGATTGGTCTAATAAGAGCAGAGTACAGTGGAATGATTACAATATTTGACCTGGATGCCATACAATTAAATAGAAGCTGTGATGAAACAGGAATTTCTTGCAATAGTGGATACACTGTGATTAAAGGACAGATCTTTGTCTACATAGGTTCCCAGACCCTGACTTAGGATCATCCTTCAGGAGGGGGGGGTTGTTAATGTTATAGTCGCAAGGCAGGTCATGCTTGACAAAGGATACTATTATACATTTGGCATTTAGTTTTAGTCCATAGTTTAAACACCAGCTAATTGTTTGTGCAAGGCTTTTTTTGGAGTATCTTGGTATCTTCTGGTGAGCAAATGATGGCACCAAGTTCTACAGTCATCTTCAGACTTGGTCATCCATAAACCCTAAAAATTAGCTTTGACTTCTGAGAAGTAAAACCAATGAGAAATGATCCAAGGACTGAGCCTCGGGGTACACTGCTAGTGACATGCTTTTTGGAAGCTGTAGAGCCACCTCCCCTAATTTCCTGTGTTCCATTTATGAGGTAATTAGCTATCCAGTGAGTTACATAGAGGTTTATATTTTAGCTGAGAGAGTTTATCTATGATGCCCAAGTGTGGGAGGAAGAATGAAGCATGAAAGTGTTGATGTTTTATATTAAATTTTTATACTTCAGTTCTGGTGGATGTGTTCTTTTTTAGCTGTTCATATTTAGTCTGGATAACCTTTGCTCACACATATAGATAGATATATAGATATATAGAAACACATCTCCCTCTTGCTCTCTGTATACACACACACACACACACACACACACACACACACACACACACACACACACACACACACACACACACACACACACATATATATATATATATATATACACATATGTAAATAACTATATCTATGTATGAGTATATGGATCTCCAAAACTCTACCACACATTCAATACACATTTGTCTGAATAGTGGCAGAGTTATAGGATGGGTTTTACAAAGGTAAGGTACTGTGTTAGAGTTAGGGCCAGGGACAGGGTTAGGGCTAGGTTCATAGGTTCATTGGTTGGTACTAGGCTATCAGCCCTAGGGACTGTACAAGCCTAGCCATAACAATTCCCTGGCTACTTCTTCCCACACCTATGACTAAAGTGTTGGGTATGTTGTCTTGCCTTAGTGGCTGTTGTTGATGGCACACTGGTGTTGTGAGCTATGTGATACTTTGGTTGTGATTGATGTTTGTTTGTGTTTCAACTTCGGTGGTCCTTGTTATTTGGGCAGGTTAATGTTAAAGGCCTCTGCATATGTGTTTTTAATTTTGCTATGTGTGGGTGTTGGTGGTGATGGTTAGAAGGGCTATGTGTTGCTTGAGGTGTAGTGTGGGTGTTAACCTTCTCCTCTTGATTGTCTAGCACAATCTTGGCTGTAGAGAGCTTTGCTTCCAGTTTGGCTATGTAAGTGCATCTCTCACAGGTTGTAGTGTTGGGTGGTAGGAGGAGAAGGTTGTCTGTGTACATGAGGCAATTGCTGCATTGCCCCAGTATGCCCAGATTCACCAGGTGGACAGAAGAAATTACTGGAAGCTGACCCTTGGACATGCCCAGTTAGGTGCTTTTTTTTCACTTACCTTGGGAAGGTACTTTGCAATTATAAGCTGTTTAGTGCCTATGATTAATTTCTCCTTATTAACAAGGAAAGTTGAGTGCTTGTATCAGGTTAAGGCTTCCTAGTGCTTTCCAACAGGTTTTAGGGCAAGTGCTAGTCACAGGGACTCCAACCAGGGTTAGTAGACATTAGTAAGGTGGTGCATGGGGGTACCCTAACCCCCATCTTACCATTGATAATCCTTTTCCATGACACTACCACTAACCAAAACAGCTCAGAGACCCCACACACACACACGCACTCACACATACACACACGTACAAATGCAAATGTACTACACTACATTTAACCTCCACTTAACCCTAGTCTACCTCTAACTTGCCTATAGTCACATAAATACTCCAACCCGAATGCCAAAACTTTCAAAATAGATGAAGATTTTGACATTAGTTTCTCAGACCCACACTTATCTTACTGGCACACATTCAATGTCGAGTTCATCCAAATGTGAACAAAAAAATCAATCACATTTCAGAGTCATTCACTTTGTCAGCAAACAGATTATTCAACAGAGTGAATCACACACACACACACACACACACACACACACACACACACACACACACACACACACACACACACACACACACAACTGAGGCAAACTGGACCACCTATCAAAAACACCACAGGAAAGCTGAATATTTTAACTTAGTTGTTTATAGTGTAGCAATAAGCACAGAGGATTGAAGCAGAGAATTGTTAATGAGCTGCCTCCTGCAGTACAGGGTTTGAGTCCCACAGTCTTCATTTGAGTAAGCAGCTTAGAGAGTGCTTTTGGGAAGTTGCAGAATTGAAACAATGGTCTCCTGTACCAGTCTATGAATGCACAATGCTTTGAAGCATCTGCATTGAGTATCACAGTGTTTTGTGAATAAACTGCTTGAAGTTTACACTTGGAACATTCATGGATAATTTCTCTACACTATATGGTGCAGCTCTCCAAAGGCTGTAGTAAGATGCTTGTTTATTTGTGGAAAAATTAAAACATTAATTTACTGTCACAGGCTTCACTATGAAACCTTTGCAATTCTGCTGTATGGTTAATGACCATCATATTCAAATATAAGTTGTGCACCTCATATAAGAAATAATCAACAACATTGATTAATGGGGATTAATCAATACCATAATACCTTGGATTCAAGAAATTGCTTGGCCATGTAAAGCAGGACAGCTGGCCCCACCACACAGCAGAATTAAATTCAGACAAATACCTATCACAGCCATTCAAACAGGGATTTGTGGTAGCCACTAGACAACAGGGATAACATCAGTATGGGGATCAGAGGATGTGGAGCGCCACTACATCAGTGATAATATCAATACCAGGAGTGGGGGGACCACTAGACAGCAGTGATAATATCAGTACCAGGACTGAGGTAGGGGGGGGGGCACTACATCAGTGATAATATCAATACCAGGATTCAGGGGGCCACCAGACAGCAGTGATAATATCAGTACCGGGATTGAGGAAGGTGGGACACTACATTAGTGATAATATCAATCCCAGGCTTGAGGGGGGCCACTAGACAGCAATGGTCAGTACCAGGATTGAGGGGGACCACTAGACAGCATGATCAGTACCAGGATTGAGGGAGAGGGGCACTAGACAGCAGTGATAGTATCAATACCAGGATTGAGGGAGGGGTCCACTAGACAGCAGTGGTAATATCAGTACCAGGATTGAGGGAAGGGGCCACTAAATAGCAGTGATAATATCAATACCAGGATTGGAGGGATACTAGACAGCAGTGATAATATTAGTACTAGGATTGAGGGAGAGGGGCCACTAGACAGCACTAATAATATCAGTACCAGGATTGAGGGAGGGGTCCACTAGACAGCAGTGATAATATCAGTACCAGGACAAAGGGAGGGAGCCACTAGACAGCACTGATAATATTAGTACCAGGACTGAGGGAGGAGTCCAATAGACAGCAGTGATAATATCAGTAGCAGGACTGGGGGGGGGGGTACTAGACAGCAGTGATGATATCAGTACCAGGATTGAGGAAGGGGGGGTTACTACATCAGTCATAATATCAATACCAGGATTGGGGGGGTACTAGACAGCAGTGATGATATCAGTACCAGGATTGATGAAGGGGGGGCACTACATCAGCCATAATATCAATACCAGGATTGGGGGGGGGGTACTAGACAACACTGATAATATCAGTACCAGGATTGATGGAGGGGAGTCACTAGACAGCAGTGATAGTATCAATACCAGGATTGAGGGAGGGGTCCACTAGAAAGCAGTGATAATATCAATACCAGGATTGGAGGGATACTAGACAGCAGTGATAATATTAGTACTAGGATTGAGGGAGAGGGGCCACTAGACAGCACTAATAATATCAGTACCAGGATTGAGGGAGGGGTCCACTAGACAGCAGTGATAATATCAGTACCAGGACTGAGGGAGGGGTCCACTAGACAGCAGTGATAATATCAGTAGCAGGACTGGGGGGTACTAGACAGCAGTGATGATATCAGTACCAGGATTGAGGAAGGGGGGGGGCACTACATCAGTCATAATATCAATACCAGGATTGGGGGGGGGTACTAGACAGCAGTGATGATATCAGTACCAGGATTGAGGAAGGGGGGCACTACATCAGTCATAATATCAATACCAGGATTGGGGGGGATACTAGACAGCACTGATAATATCAGTACCAGGATTGAGGGAGGAGAGTCACTAGACAGCAGTGATAATATCAGTACCAGGATTGAGGGAGGGGTCCACTAGACAGCAGTGATAATATCAGTACCAGGATTGAGGAAGGGGGTGGGCACTACATCAGTGATAATATCAATACCAGGATTGGGGGGATACTAGACAGCAGTGATAATATCAGTACCAAGACTGAGAAAGGGGGGGCCACTAGACAACAGTGATAATATCAGTGCCAATATTGAGGGGGCCACTAGACAGCAGTGATAACATCAGGACAGGGATCAAGGGGTAGGAGTAGCCACTAAACATCAAGGATATCATCACTACTTGCGGATGTGGGAAAAGACTCACAACCAGGGATACAAATAACTAAAGTGCCTTTAGAGACAGAAGTTACTACACGCATCACTGGTTGCAGGAAACACTATATCGCGTCTTGGTCTTGTAGTTAAGATCAAGTGTAGACAGCAGGGATTCTGAAAATGTGCCATAAGAACATTTAAACTATTATACAGGGTAGGGTGACAGGTATGGTGATTGTGGAGTGTGTGTGTTTCTGTGTGTGGGAGAGTGACTGTGGGTGCGAATTCCAATGCCTACATAAGCAGCAGTTTATTATCACTATACACAGATCAGCAATGATCTGAACATCATGCTAATAATTGAGATTCAGAGTTGTGCAAATTAACTAGTAGTGGGCTGGCCTCTTACATCGTAGCTAACATGTCTCTGAATCACAAATTAGGTCATCATAGGAGGAGGGCCTTAACAGCTCATGTCAGTGACTTTCAGAAATCCGCAGGTAAAAATTTCATGTTGCTTTAGCAAATTTAATTGAATGTTACAGTTAGTCAGACATAAGCAGTTCTGCTGAACAAGATGAATCTTTTAGCATCACTTACTGAGCTCTCATGAAATCTGCATAGTTCTCAATGTGCATTGCAAAAGAAATAAATCATGTTTTATTCCGTCTTTCAAATTTAAAAAGTGATTTTTTTTAGAATGCCCTAACACTGAATTCTCTACAGTAAACTATTTCATGCCTCTGATTTTGTCAAGAGACTCCATAATGTTCATGTTGACATTATACTTTTTATTGAGTTGTTACATAGTTTAAGAGTTATAAATGAAAAAAGTTACTAGTAATGTGAGGGCTTACTGCAGGGAAGATGTCCAATAGCAAATACATAAAACAATTTGATAAAAAAGACAGTGGGCTGTAAAGAAAACCATAACTGCTTGATCGTTGTACAGACTGCGGTATAACTTTTGAACTATGTGAAACTTTGGTATGAAATTTTCAGAGAAGCAATGTATTATACTCTGTCATCTAACTGATATGTGCAGTTTCATCTGAAAATGTCATTTGACATTCATTTTCATGAATCCTTTCTTGTATCTGAGTAACACTAATTCAATGTTTTAGTTCAGGAGGTGGTAGTCCATTGATAACATATTGAAAATGTGAGCCTAGAATGTTATTTGGCAGAGGTATGAGCATATGCTTAAACTAATTTTAAAAAGTGAGGGGATTTTTTACAGTTTTGCGTTGTAGTTTTCATTTCTTCACTGTCTCTTTCATTATGTATTTTGACATATTTCGGAAAACATGCCGTGCATGCTTTTTTTTTCCATTGCAGGTCAAAGTTACTGGTATGAAAAATAAAAATCTGCCTTCGGGATTTGAAGGATTGCGAGGGACAAAGGATTTGTGACTAAATGTGAAGTCCATCTAGCCTTCAATAGCTTTTGCCATTATGTGGAACACACTAGAAGCAAAAGTAGCTAGCAATTAGATTATCAGTTCTCCATGTAACATACTCACACATGCATAAATACAGATTTATATGCATATAGACACATATATAGACACACACACACATATATGTATATATTTATATATATATATATATATATATATATATATATATATCTTTGTGCTTTAGATATATATATATATATATATATATATATAAAAAATGTATGTATATATATATATATATATATATATATATATATATATATATATATATAAAAATAATAAACTTACGAAGGCATCTGTGGAAAGTAAATAAAATTAATAACTTTCCAAAAGTTTGTTCATTATTTTTTTTGATAATTTTCTTCACTAGTGTTCTCTCGATTTTGTTTGCATATATATATATATAGGGTCTATATTATATCATCGAACACTTAAAAAAGCGAATGATGAATAATCGACCCCATGTAAGCAAAAGCTTACAATCTCGAAAGCTCAGAACAGTGATTTTTTTTTCCAAGGGGAAAAAAACATCACTGTTCCAAAAAAAAAAAAAAAAAGAAAGAAAGAAAAAAAAATTGAAAGAATACATAAAGTGTGGGGCTTCACCCCCCCCCCCACTTAAATATACCAACTCCGACATTGCACTACAGTGCCGAAAATGGTAAATTAACAGAAGCGACCAAGTGAATTCTTTCCCTGGGAAAGAATTTGCTTAAACACCGCTTCGCTGTTTTGCCTTTTCATTGTTTTAAGTTCGACCAAGGGGTGCATTTGATAAAATGCATCTTCGGTCATCTAATAAGAACCCTATATATATATATATATATATATATATATATATATATATATATATATATATATATATATATATATATATATATATATATATATATATATATATATATATGTATATATATATGTATATATATATATATATATATATATATATATATATATATATATATACATATGTATATATATATATATATATATATATATGTATGTGTGTGTATATATGGGTCTACTTCTGCTTGTCGAAAACACACTTTCTCGACAAACAGAAGATCAGACCCACTTAAGCGAAAGTGCACTACATCGACAGTGCACTTTCGCAAAAGCTGAGTCACTGAAGCATATTACAGTGGGGACAAGGAACTGTATTCTTTTCCCAAATGTAGTGCGATCTCGGAGTTAGTATATTTAAGTGGGGGGTGTGGGGGGGGGCAAAATAGTGTTTAAAGTAGTTTGTTTCGTTTTTTTTTCCGATTCGGTGAATCGGCTTTTGTGAAAGTGCACTTTCAATGTAGTGCACTTTTGCTTAAGTGGGTTTCTACTTTTCTTGAATGAGATTTTGAAATTTCAATCAAGAAAAGTAGACCTGTATATATATATATATATATATATATATATATATATATATTTTTTTTTTTTTTATGGGTCTATATTGAAACATTGAATGCTAAAAACAGCAAACGATGTTTCATCAACACATTTTCAGTAAAAGCTGAAAATGTCGAAACCACAGAACAGCGATTTCTTTCCTAGGGAAAGAAATCGCTGTTCCAACCCCCCCCCCAAAAAAAACATTAAACACTTCCAAACACATACACACATACCCTAACCCTAATTATACCCTCCCAAAAACCAATAAACAACTAAATACACATATGCACATAACCCAGCCATACATTTAACGAAAAAAAAGCAGTAAACATTTTAAACCATCTGCACTTACCTTAACCCGCACCCTAACCCTAAAGTCAGTAACTCTCGCACATTTACATAAACAGTTCCAAACACATACATACTTACCATAACCCTAATTCTACCCCCCCCAAAACAAAAGGAAACAGCTGAAAACACATACACATGTAACTCAACCATACATCTAGCACAAAATGAAAAACAGTAAACACTTTCATACATATGCACCTTAACCGGCACCCTAATCCTAAGGTCAGTAAATGTTGCCCAATCATGCTTGGGAGCTATACCGGACAAGAGACCACACTACACTTCAGAACACGGCAAAACAACAAAGCGGTCAAGCAACTTCTTTCCCAGGAAAAGAATTCGCTGAACAGCCGCTTTGCTGTTTTGCCTGTTTGCTCTATGTGTCGACGAAAATACATTCGACAAAATGCGTTTTCATCTTACTAATAGGAACCCATATTTATATATATATATATATATATATATATATATATATATATATATATATATATATATATATATATATAGCATTTATATTACAAGATCGAATGCTTAGGTGATCGAACACCTAAACATCGAACTTGTAATATCGAACCCAAAAACGTGAAATGGCACAGGAAAACACGTCGTTTGGCCACGGGGGGTTGTGCCCCCCACACCCCTTCTAACTAAATATACCAACTCCAAGATCACTCTACAGTAGACAAAATGGCAAAATCCCGTGAACGGCCAGGGGAAATCTTTACCTGCGTTAAATCGGCTGTTCGCTGTTTTTTGCTTTCGATATTACAAGTTCGATGTTTAGGTGTTTGATCACCTAAGCATTCAATCTTGCAATATAGACCCTATATATATATATATATATATATATATATATATATATATATATATAAAATATGTATACGTATAGGTGTAGTGACCCGGTCAAATGAATGTTAGGTCAACAGCTGCCTAATCGAGTACTTATGGATGACTAGGAAGCAGATCAACAGGTGTGTGAGATCGCATAAATTCAAGGGTTAGGAAATTTACCTTTAACTCATGTTTGTGCAATCTCAGAGCTTGCATATTTAATAAGCAGGTTTGTCTCCCTGCAAAAAACTATGTTTTTTTTTTTTAAAGCTACATTTTGTATACACCAAAGGATGTTTCTTGATGCATGAGCAGTTCTGTGTGAATTACATTGTTTTTGAACTTTTGCAGTCAATGTTATTGCATTCAAGGTTGAATGTTTTGTATTTAAAGTGCTACACCTATAAATATATATATATATATATATATATATATATATATATATATATATATATATATATATAAATAGATATATAAATAGATATAGATAGATATATAGATAGATAGATATGTAGATATATAGATATAGATATATAGATATATAAATGGGTATTTAATTGTATATTCTAATTATATGATCCAAGCACACCAAAGTTCTTAATGTAATTTTAAAATTATGTAACTGCAAAAGCAAAAAGAATAAGACTGATGCTCCTTACTGACATTGTTAGAGAGGATTCATCAAGGCAGACTTCAACACTTCTTTAGTCATCATTCTAAAAATGCCACTCGTACATAAAGTAATAATAAAAAGTTACATATGCTTATGCTTTTAACTTTTTACAGTGTCATCTGTTTCCATGTGTTGAGATGTGCTTATTTACTTTACAGAGTAGAAGAGTAGCTGTCAATGTTTTCCTCTAAATATTTTATAGATTATTTATATCTCTCCTCAAGCTCTCTAAATGAGATGAATGTTGCAAGGATGATATTCATATTCTCTGGATGGATTTTAGTAGCAGCTGCACCATCCTTGAATCCAAAGGCAGGAATGCAAACTTGAATGCTAATAGATTCCCACTTATTAACGTGCGAGGGCCAGAGGTAATGCTAGAGAGATGACCTGCACATGAGGCGTTATTACTGCATGATCCTTTGAACAGCTAGCAGAAGCAGTTGCAGTGGCATGTCACTTGGATGATTACCATCCTATTTTTGCTGACAGCTTTGATGTGGAGCATTAGAGCCCACTGACAGCAGGAATTTGGCTGTGTGAATAACTCATGGGTAATTAATCAGGGTCACATCGATATCTGGTTTCAGAATAACCAGGCTCGTTACTTGCAGAACATTCCAGATTGGAAAGACTAGTTCATTTGTGCCATTTTTCTGTTTATGTAAGCTAGATGTCCTCACCTTCAAATTTCTTATGACAACCAAGGTCTTAATAAATGCTTCATTTAGTGTACTGGACATAATACAGGTTTTTTAAAATAGCAAGTATATTTAGACTTGGACACAGGACTGAAAAAGTGATATTTTCTTGTCAATTTCAGTCCTTAGAAAACTGACTTTCAATTCTGACCAAACAAGAAGAAGCAGAGATGCAAAACTACTTGTTTGCTATGCAGACCAGTATTAATTATGACTTGTATATTTCCAAATATGGACACATTGTGCAACAATCATGGAGAAGACAATGTAATAATACTTTAAACAATACAGGTTATGACCCTCACAGTGTTTGCTATTCATTCACAGTTTACGGCCTCTCACCCAAAAACGTTGTTGAATACTGAGCACTGCTGAAAATGGAGAAGTGATTCTTATTAGGTGGCAGTCTGTCAAATGCTGGATAAACATAACAAAATCTCTCAAACAAAGGTCACACAAAAAAAAGCATAATTCAGTATATCAAAGTACGTCCAGCATGTCTGAAATATATATTTTTCTGGATTCGTGCAAGCACCTGGGTTAACAGTTTCTTATGTACACATGTCAATGCAGTTTTAAATTTGAGTTTAAACATCTTATATATTCATCAGATGAAATAAGGTGGGCAAGCAGGTAAAACTAAAAATCCTACGGGGGAAAATGAGACAAGGCCATGTGGAAAATGACACCTTAGGAGAAGAGCTCTTGCTAAGATTTATCTTGTTCTGCTGTTTTATCATGAAAGAGTGATGCACAGTATATTTGTGAATTATATACATGGTTTTAAGCAAAGGAGGCAAATATAAACAAGAAACATCATGTATTTATTTCTAGAATTCATGTATTCTCTGCAGGGTTCTTCCACTTGTGGGATTACATATGTGATCTGAAAAGTGAACTCTTAGTTAAAGAACATCAGGAGGTTGTGGAGCAAATTAATGGGGCATAACATTACTATGTTTATCAGTGCTCCAATGTCATTGAAGACATTTTGATAAGACTTGGTGCTATAAAGAACCACCAAGAAAATGCAGGAAATCGAGCCGTTTGGGATAATATTTACATAGGTGATCTGAGAGATTGTCTAGAGATCCAGGGCACTGATGCTCTGCACTTTTCAAGTCATGCACCATACACCTGCCTGCAAGTTGATCATGTCCATCAAGTGAACAGACCAGAGGAAGCGAGGCAAAGTAACCAATTTAAATTACAAGACTCTTCAGTGCAAGTCTCAAAATAGTGAGAATGAATATGTAAACACTGGGACATGTGTGATTGGGGTGGAGTACATTAGATTACACTAGAAAACATTAAACACATAATCTTACATCTGGAATGGTACTGTTAGAATTATAAACAAATAGTTGATATCCTAGCATTATACAGATAGAATTCTAGGCACAGAATTTAAAACTACATTTCTTCTTACAGTATACTAAACACAGAATTCTACATATAAATTTCTAAAGAAAATAATTACATATAAAATTTGAAACCAAGTATTATTTATTTTATTTATTTGCAGTTGGTTTACCAGGATAGTCCATTGGGCCAAGATGAACCCATTTTCAATGGAGTCCCGAGGAGAAAAGCTCCAAAAACAAGCACGTTACAATAAGGTTTTAGGTTACAATTTTTGCAAATGTTACAGACTAGAGCAAAAATATTACAAATAGTACAGACTAGTGAAAAACATTACGGATGATACAGACTAGTAAAAAAGGAACATTACAGTATAAATACTGAGAAGCCATTACATCTTAAGGAAGCTTGCACTGAGGTACATTCTAATACATTCTTTGTAAATAGCTTAGTAAGTACAAGGGAAGGATGTATGAGTTAGGAGAGGAAGTAAAATGGAAATTGCCAGTGTAAAGAGGGGAAGAGAAAAGTAAAATGGAAATTGCCAGTGTAAATTATGTAGGGTGGGAGCAGGAACATTCCCACTGGGATACTAGATGTGAGTGAAGAGATTTTTTGAATAGAAAGCGGTTAGAGGTGGTACGAATGGATGGTGGTAGGGAGTTCCAGAGACGTGCTAGACCATAGAATAGGAGATTTTTACCTGGGGGACGAGTTGGTTTATACAATTCTATTAGGTTTTGGTTGTTAGCTCTTAGTAATCTGTTAGGTAGGTGCATTTTAAAGGCAAAGGAAAGGGGGGGACAGAGGGAGGGGTTGAAAATGAGCTTGTGTGCAAGAGAAAGTTGAGTGTAGGTGAGATGACTGGATAGTTCTAGCCATTTTAGTTTGTGGAGAGAAGAACAGTGGTGGGTGGAGGACTTATGGCTGGTAGCGAACTTGGCAATTTTGTTGTAGCAAGAGGAAAGTTGTGATTTAAGGGAAGATTGTAGGCTAGTTAGGAGTGGGGCTTCACAGAGAAGGGAGGGGATAAGAAATGTGGTAGAGAGAGTGATTTTAGTGGAGGGCGTGAGATAACGATTTTGTCGGTAGAGCTTGCCAAGTTTTTGGTGTTTTTTTTTTTTTTTATATTTAGTTGAAGGTGGGAATTGAATTTAAGCTGACTGTCAATTTGGACCCCTAGTAATTTGGCCTCTGACACCAATTCCAGAGATGTGTTGTTATGGCTAATGATAGAGAATGTGTTTGTATTGAAAAAGGTGACTTTAGAGGGAGTAAATACCATTAATTTGGTATTAGAGGCATTAAATGCTAGGTGATTTTTTTTTCATCCATTGTTCAGTGGTTGAGAATGCATCTTGTGTAAGCTTTAGGAGTGTAGGGATGGAGGTGGCAGAAAAGATAATAGTTGAATCATCTGCATATTGGATGATATTTGAGAAAGGGATAGAGTTGCGGAAGTCATTTATAAATATATTGAAGAGGAGGGGACCCAGTATGGAACCCTGGGGAACTCCAGTTGGGGTATTAAGGAATGAGGAGGTAGCCTTTTTCCATTTTACTGCTTGATATCTATTGGATAAGTAGCTGGAGAACCAGTTCAGAGAGGAAGGTGATAGGTTGAGCTTAGAGAGTTTAGTTAGAAGTAGATTGTGAGAGATAGTGTCAAAGGCCTTAGAGAGGTCAAGTAGGAGGGTAGAAACAATATGGCCGGAGTCCTGGGCTATCTATTGTATAAGTAGCTGGAGAACCAGTTCAGAGAGGAAGGTGATAGGTTGAGCTTAGAGAGTTTAGTTAGAAGTAGATTGTGAGACATAGTGTCAAAGGCCTTAGAGAGGTCAAGTAGAGGGTAGAAACAATATGACCGGAGTCCTGGGCTTTATTTACAGTTTCCAGGAAGGAGAGGAGGGCTGTCATAGTGCTGTGACTGGGTCTAATCCATGTTGTGTGGGAGTTAGTAGGTGACTGTCTAAGAGATGTGGTAGGAGTTGTAGATGGATACACTTTTCTAGGAGATTAGAGATGGGAGGCAGGATAGCGATGGGACGGAAATTAGTAATATTGTTATTGTTGCCACCTTTATGTAAAGGTATGATAAAAGCCTTTTTCCAAATTTGGGGTATTATACTTTCTTGGATAGAGCGGTTGATTAGAATGCTGATGGGGCAGGCAATGGCTTCGACAGCTATGCTAAGAAAGTATGAAGGAATTTTATCTGGAGCATTAGAGCATGGCTTCAGTTTCTGAACGAGTTTTTTTATGGTAGCTGTGGGTATAGATTTTAATGTGAAAGGTGGGGGGTGGGAAGAGGGGGGTATTTGAGGGTGATGATGGAGAAGAAATGAGAATAGAAGTAGAAGTGGAGGGTAGAGTGTTAGTAGAGGAGGATGGGGTGAAGTAGAAGTGGAGGGTAGAGTGTTAGTAGAGGAGGATAGGGGTGAAGTGGAGGGTGTGGTGATATTAGAGAATGATGAGGTTAGTTTGGAAATAGAATCAATGAAAAATTAATTAAATTGTGTAGCCAAATCTATGTCAGGAGCATTGGGGTCTGGGCTCTGGTTGTCTGTTTTGATGGAATTTAGGAGGATGGAAATTCCTTTCCAGAATTTCTGAGGGTTTGTTTTATTGTTGTTTTGGAGTATGGAGAAGTAATTTTGTCGATCAGTGATGATGAGCTTTTTTACTTTATTTCTAAGTGTTTTGTATTCATTATGGATGGGGGGAGTCCTATTTTTCTGGTAATGTGCCCAAGCTTTATCTCTGTGGCGCATGGTTGCTAGTGTGTTTTTGGTTAGCCAAGGGGCAGTTTTGATTTTTATTCTTTTTGTCCTTATGGGAGCATGGTAGTCTAGGAGGTTTAAGAAGGTTGAGTTGAAGTGGGCAACAGCATTTAGAGGTAGAGTTTTTAGAGTGTTCCAATTTATTGCTTTTAGAGAGTTAGAAAAGGTAATGGGGTTAAAGTTTTTTTGGTTGTGAGTAGTAATATAATTATGAGTAAGGTGTAAGGGTGAAGGGAGTCGATGTGTGAAGGTGGGTAAGTGGTCACTAAGAGGATCAGGAAGGTTACCACTGTCAGAGAAGTAATGGGGATGAGAGACTAAAATCCAGTCTAGGATACTACCACTGGAGAGGTTTTTTGAGGGGTGGGTTATGGAATTGATTAGCTGTGAGAAATTATAGAGGTTGATGTTAAGTGGGTTTGTGAGAGACTGAATGGAGGACCAATTGATATTCATGTCTCCCAAGATTATTGTTTCATTGCTAGTGTTGGTAGAAAGCCAGGATAGGATGTCCTCGAGTGTAGAAATATTGTCACCGGGGGGATGTAGAGGGAGGATATACATATGTGCTTGTGTTTGTTAACTTGAAGTAGTGCTAGGAGTAATTCAGCATTATTGAAGTGGGGAGGAGGTTTGTTATAGGGAGTAACTGACAAGGAGGATGAGTATAGGAGAGCTACTCCTCCCCCTTTTTTGTGGGTTCTATGTTTTCTAATGATAGAATAGCTGGGTGGTGTTATTTCAGAATCTTTTATATGGGGTTTTAATCAAGTTTCAGAGATGGACAGGATGTCAGTTTTATTATGTATAAGCCAGGCATGAAGGTTTGGGATTTTGTTAGCTATACATTGGGAGTTTAAAGAGGTAAGTAGTATGGACTTGTCTATAGTGGATGTGGTGGGGGGGGGCTGAGTTAGGGTGAATATCTCCAGATAATAGAAAGGTAATTAGATATAGGATTAGTTTGGAGAGTTAGTTGGACTGCTTAGAATATAGGTTGAGCTTTATTATAATTGTGAAGGATTTGTATTATATTTTTATTTTACAGGTAGAATTCTAGAAATCAATTTCGGAATATAGAATGCTACAAACATAATTCTAAACACATAGGTAAACAGATATGATTTAAGGATAAGAATTCAAAACACAAAATTATGCAGATGTAATTCTAAGCAAATAATTATACTGACAGAATTTTACAGATGCAGTTTTAATCACAGAATTCTACAGATTGAACTTAGAAAGAAAAAATATAATTCATTTGTTAGAATTATAAACACCAAATTCTTCAGATAAAATGTTTTTCATTGAATTCTACACATTACATTCCATACACAGAATGCATAATTTTAGAGTTTCTAAACACACACTCACACACGCACAGACACACACACACACACACACACACACACACGCACGCACGCACGCACACACACACACACACACACACACACACACCACACACATCCATATGTATCTAGATACAGATAAAACAAAAAAACTTTTGCTACAGGAATAAGATGACCAGAAAAATTAAGTGACTTAAAAACATTTAATCTTCGATCTAAATGTACTCCAGATATAATAACATTTGAGCATGTTCATTCATTAACTGTTTGATATCAAATTTCATCAGAAATACATTAAAAAACAGCAGTGGTTTTAGATAAACTCTCAGTTATAATACAGTTGTGACATCATGAACAAATAACCTATTTAACCCATTTAAGCATGCTTTTAACATTTAAGTGACCATTAAGACTGTTGTTTTTTTAATGACTTTCTGGTAAAGTTCGATGTCAAACTGTTAAAGAACGAATGTGCACATATTTTCTTATATCTGGAGTACTTTTAGATTGAAGATTAAAGTTTTTGAAGTGACTTAAATTTTCTGGTCATCTTCTTCCTATGAACGAACAATAAACGAAAAAACTAGTAAAAAATAAAAAGTGAAACGTAGCTGAAAAGCACGGATATCTTTATTACAAACAACACTGAGCACTTTCACCCACCACAATGCAGGTTTCTTCAGAGTAATTACATAATGGAGCAGCTTATCTTATATAATCATGTTTAACCTATAATGTCCTCTCAACAATAAATCAATTAATGCATACGTATAAATGCAACAATTTCATTTAAAGTCACCAACACAAGGATAAATAGTAGATGTACTGTGTATAAAATACCATACTAATCATGTATACTGTTCTTTTCTAAAAAGTTTTATGCACTGCTTTTGTATATCTGTTAACTATGAATATATAACCTAACCTATATAAAATTACACCTATAATGACAACAGTTATGTCCTTGTAATAAAATAAATTAAATATGTATATATATAGTGTTATTTAAAATAAATTAATCTTTAAAAATATGTGTTAAAAAGTATATATCAATTTTATTTGTGTTAATTTATAAATGTACTTAATGTATATATTTAGTAAGTTGTGCTTGTTTACGTATATATTTCATATAATTCATATAAAAATTAAAAAAAAATTTTTTTTACAATTTATTAAATATTAAATATTAAATTATATGATGTGTGAATTTAATCTTAACTTACTAACAATAGATATGTGTTCATTAATTCCTGGTTTACTACATGCATTCAATCTTAACTGCCATAAACATTCCTTCAACTCAAACAGTGCATTAACATCACTTTCTTTTGTAGTGGTCTGAGGTAACCTGTCTATAACAAAAAAGAGAAATTTCTTAAAATCCAGGCAAGTTAAACTGTGTACAAATAATGAATTTGTTAGTTTTTTATTTTTAATGTCCCTATTGTGTTCTGCTATTCTTTCTTTAAGTTTTCTAATTGCCTTTCCAATGTAAAATGCATGACATGACAGGCATATGGCTACATAAATAACTAATTTTGTATTACAATTTACATGCCCTGGGCACCTAATGGTACGATTATGACCTTTAATTGTAACATAAGGTCCATCTCTAATAAATCTACATGACCTACAGAACTCACATTTTTTCATCTGTGAGTCTCTAAATCTGGTCTCACTTTCAAAATAGTCCTTAAGATTTTTACCCCTACTAAAGACTATTGTGGGGTTTAGACCTATTTCTTGTAAAATGTCACTTTGATTAATAAATACTTTGTCCCAAGCTTCAATAATTATGTCTTTTATTAAAGGTGCGCTGTTACTGTATGGTAATATCATAGCATTTGATATGTGATCAACATTACCTTGTTGCGTACTTCTTTTTAACAATCCATATTTTAATATGGGCTGGTAATCAATTTCTCTCTTTTTTGATACCTCATTCCTAATGTTTAACATCAACTTGTTAGGATATCCTCTCTCAGTCAACATATCAATTAAATAATTGATTTCATTTTCAAAAATGTTGTCTTCACTAATCATCCTAGAAAGCCTTACCATCTGTCCTTTAATCAGACAACGTTTCTGAAAGGCTGGGTGGCAACTTTTGTAATGCAAATATGAGTTTAAGAATGTTTTTTTCCTATAAATATTTGACTCTAGTTCGTTACCCTTTTTGTATAATTTTTTTAAAAAAATTTTTATATGAATTATATGAAATATATACGTAAACAAGCACAACTTACTAAATATATACATTAAGTACATTTATAAATTAACACAAATAAAATTGATATATACTTTTTAACACATATTTTTAAATATTAATTTATTTTAAATAACACTATATATATATACATATTTAATTTATTTTATTACAAGGACATAACTGTTGCCATTATAGGTGTAATTTTATATAGGTTAGGTTATATATTCATAGTTAACAGATATACAAAAGCACTGCATAAAACTTTTTAGAAAAGAACAGTATACATGATTAGTATGGTATTTTATACACAGTACATCTGCTATTTATCCTTGTGTTGGTGACTTTAAATGAAATTGTTGCATTTATATGTATGAATTAATTGATTTATTGTTGAGAGGACATTATAGGTTAAACATGATTATATAAGATAAGCTGCTCCATTATGTAATTACTCTGAAGAAACCTGCATTGTGGTGGGTGAAAGCGCTCAGTGTTGTTTGTAATAAAGATATCCGTGCTTTTCAGCTACGTTTCACTTTTTATCTTCTTCCTATGGTCAAAGTTTTTTTTGTTTCATTAATTAGCTAGTTACCAAATCTTTTGATAGTATTTGTTAGTTTTATATTTCTTTCTTTCTTTCGGTTTGTCCCAGTTAGGTGTCACCACAGTGGATCACCGTGTCTGCTCATGATTGGCAGTGGTGTTTTATGGTGTTGAGTTGCCAGTTTGGTGCCCAACCTTCCATGGAAGGCACACGCATGCACTCACACCTAGGGCCAATTTTATTGTGTCCAATCCACTTGCAGTATGCCTTTGGGGATGTTGGAGTAAACCAGAGCATCCGGAGGAAATCCACATAACCGCAGGGAGGACATGCAGACTCCGCACAGAAGACACCCCAGCCAAAGATCGAACCGGAGAGCCTATTGCTGTGAGCTGACAATGCTAACCGCTGCACCACCATGGCTGACCCGTCTTCAATTACTATTTTTTTAAAACAGCTCTTTTAAGAAGCCTCAAGTTCAGCCATATTTTTCTTCATTTAAACCTCAAATTTTTATAGATTTATCAGCTCATCTGAATAGCTAGTTAAAGCTTCTTCCATTTTTTCAGCCTTCATTATTTGACTGTATACACTCAGAATGTCACTTATTTTAAACATATATATATATATATATATATATATATATATATATATATATGGTTCCCATTCAGAAGCCTGAAACATCATAAGCCTGAAAATCAAAATCCTGAAACCAAAAGCCTGAAAATTCAGAATCCTGAAAACTCAAAATCCTGAAAGCCCAAAATCCTGAAAGACCAAAATCCTGAAACTCAAAATCCTGAAAACACAAAATAGACATACTGATGTCATTGTGGCTTTGCTATTGTTAGCCCTGTGGTGTTAGGTCATGCGTTGGGGTCAGATAAGTGTGCGGTTGGTTTTATTTTAGGGTTAGGGTCGGTTTAAGTGAGTTAGGGTTAGGGCGCAGGTTAGGCATGTATGCAATAGTGACAAATATTGGGGTTAGGGTCGGTTTAAGTGAGTTAGGTTTAGGGCGCGGGTCAGGTGAGTGTGCGATAGTGACGGACCTTAGGGTTAGGGTTAGGGTCAGGGTCAGTTGGTAGATATTAGTGTCTTTATAGTGACATATTAGCATTATTTGTGTTTTCAGGATTTTGAGTTTCAGGATTTTGGTCTTTCAGGATTTTGGGCTTTCAGGATTTTGAGTTTTCAGGATTCTGAATTTTCAGGCTTTTGGTTTCAGGATTTTGATTTTCAGGCTTATGATGTTTCAGGCTTCTGAATGGGAACTATATATATATATATATATATATATATATATATATATATATATATATATATATATATATATATATATATATATATAGATAGATAGATATTGGATCACAGAATTCTAAACTCAATTGTACAGAGAGAATTATAAGCACAGAATTATACAGTGTTTTACAGAAATAACTCTACAGTCAGTATTCTAAAGACAAAATACTATAAGCGAAGTTATACAAATAGAATTGTACAGGCCAAGCATAGAATTCCAAAGACAAAATTCTACAGGCAGGATTGCACAGCTAGAATCCTAAACAAAACATTTTGCACTTACAGTTCACAAAATTCTCTTAACAGTACTTAAATGTAAAACTCTCCATATATAATTTCAAGCACAGCATTAAACAGACAGAATTCCAAACAGCAAATGTTATAGTTTAAGGAGAGAATTTACATCCAATACTTTTAACACAGAATTATACATATATAATTTTAAATACAAGTTTTTCAGATAAAATTCTATGTATCAAGCTGAGTTCTACAAATAACATTCTGGTAATATAATCATTCAGATGCAATTCTACAGCTAGATTAAGCAGATATAATTTATAACTCATAATTGAACAAGAAAAATCAGAGAGCAGCAGTCCTAAATACAACCAAAGGAACTCAATCAACAGATGCTTCTGTAGTAGCTTAAAACGCAAGTTTATTGTTTAAAATAGTAGCGTTTTTCGCTGTCTCTCCACAAGGCAGCTTCTTCAGAAAAGTGGATTAAACAGTTTGGCGCCAAATCTAACATTTAAAAATAAAAATGAAAGCGTGTCATCATGACATCACTGAATTAATTCACAATAAATATTAAAGATGCACTAACATATTCCTTAAAGTAGTATGTTCGAGTGAACGAACACCTTACCTAGCCGATAAAATTGTCTCTAATTACAATTAAATATACAAATGTAATAAAATGAAAAAGCACAACGTAAAGTAATATTCTAAATTACAGTACAGCTAAAGAAGAGTAACTATTTTAAATATGTTGACTGGTTGATAACTAGATCAAAACCAAGAACAGATAATTCATCAAATAACAGTCAAAGTGAAGGACACTTAAAACCAGTAAAATAAACAATATAGTGTGATATTTGTACAACCATATTGTTAGATACAAAAAGTAATGAAATGGTCTGACATTGTATATTATGATCATGGGCAAATCGCCCCTCAAAAATCTAAAAAATGTAATATATATAAAAATGATAATAAGAATAAAAATAATAATAATCAGGAAAAATAAAACTTGTGTGAAGTAATAATACTAGTCTGTAAAAAGGGGGTTCTATTTGATGTAACTTCTCATTTTTAGTAATACAGAAATATTACAATTCTCATTGAGCCCCGGGTAATGGAAGGCATTAAGCCTAATCTGCCATTCCAATTCATGTAATTCAAGTAACAAAGACAGAGGACCCCCTCTAATACTTGGGGGTACATGATCAATACCCATAAAGGAAAATTTATGGTCGGGAAATTTTTCTATGTGTCTAACTAGGGCGTTTTCCTGTTTGCTTGTCCTAATGGCATAGACGTGTTCGTATATGCGTTGACGGAATTTACGATCCGTCTTGCCTATGTAGAAAGCAGGACAACTATGGCAGAAAGCTCCATAGATCACTGATTTTGTGTTACAATTGATTGTGTGTCTTATATGATATTTACTATCATTCACTGTAAAAGAAGTCCCTGATTTTACACAGTGGCACCAATTACAAGAGCCACAAATTGTAGACCCTTTAAATCTTGTGAAACTGGGTTCCTGTCTAGTTTGCATTAGTTCTTTAAGGTTCCTTCCTTTTCTGAAAACTACCCTGGGGAATGGGCCCAATTTTTCAAAAAGGTCGATGTCATTCCTGATTAGGTCCCAGTTCTTGTTTAAAATTTTACAGATTCTCCCTGTATCATTACTGAAAACAGTGATAAAGCTAGACACTAAGTTATATTTAACCAAAATTTCAGATGTAATGTTGTTATGTGATACAGGTTGGTCAATACTGTCTTGTATTTGTTCAGCGAGGCTCACTGTTTGATCTACCTTAATTTTAAGAAGGGGTTTAAAAATGCCTCCAGCTTTTTTTGTTTCAATTTCAAAAATAATTTCCTCCAACATTGTAGTTGGGTATCCTCTGTTTAAAAATTGAGTCTTAAGAAAGGAACATTCTTCATTAAAGGCTACATCAGAGTTACACATACGTACTGCCCTGACAAACTGGCCTTTGACTGTGGCCCTCTTTTGTTTTAAAGGATGTTGACTAGAATAGTGTAAAAGAGAATTACAGTGCGTAGGTTTCCTAAACACTTTAGAAAAATACATACTGACATTGTCATCCTTGTTAAGCTTGACATCTAAATATTCAATGACTTTATCCGAGAAAGTTGAAGTAAATTTTAAAAAGGTAGTGGTGTTATTCATGAAATCTACTAAGGAAGACGCTTCATTTTTATTTCCTTTGAACAGAATAAAAATGTCGTCCAAATAACGAGTGTAAAAATGTATTTGTTCCTTAAAAGGAGAGTTTGATAAAATATACTTGGTTTCCCAGAAGGCCATGAATATGTTAACCACGCTGGCCCCACATGGGGAGCCCATGGCTATGCCTTGTTTCTGTAGGAAAATTTTTTCATTAAAAATGAAAAAATTAGAGTCAAGAACAATGTCAAGCAGTTCTGTGGCTATACTGATTTCATTGTTTGTGGCACCCAGATCTTTCAGTTTAAGATTTCAGGATTTTGAGTTTTCAGGATTCTGAATTTTCAGGCTTTTGGTTTCAGGATTTTGATTTTCAGGCTTATGATGTTTCAGGCTTCTGAATGGGAACTATATATATATATATATATATATATATATATATATATATATATATGTATATATATATATATATATATATATATATATATATATATATATATATATAGATAGATAGATATTGGATCACAGAATTCTAAACTCAATTGTACAGAGAGAATTATAAGCACAGAATTATACAGTGTTTTACAGAAATAACTCTACAGTCAGTATTCCAAAGACAAAATACTATAAGCGAAGTTATACAAATAGAATTGTACAGGCCAAGCATAGAATTCCAAAGACAAAATTCTACAGGCAGGATTGCACAGCTAGAATCCTAAACAAAACATTTTGCACTTACAGTTCACAAAATTCTCTTAACAGTACTTAAATGTAAAACTCTCCATATATAATTTCAAGCACAGCATTAAACAGACAGAATTCCAAACAGCAAATGTTATAGTTTAAGGAGAGAATTTACATCCAATACTTTTAACACAGAATTATACATATATAATTTTAAATACAAGTTTTTCAGATAAAATTCTATGTATCAAGCTGAGTTCTACAAATAACATTCTGGTAATATAATCATTCAGATGCAATTCTACAGCTAGATTAAGCAGATATAATTTATAACTCATAATTGTACAATGAATTATACAGACTTCAAACTCACAGATCAACAACTTTTATTCTATAGATAGAAAATTCTACAGACACATGGAATTGTACCTACAGAGTACATAAGTATAAACAGAGTTCTGGAAATAACTGTATACAAAAGAACATAAGAAAATTCTAAACATAAAATCTGAGTGCCTAGTTCTTTTTCACCAGATAGGAAAAAGGCCAGTGGAATCTTGACATGATGGCTAGATGTAGATGTAAGGAAAAAAGCAAGAAAGTGAATATTACATTTTTCTCACTTTCTCTCTTTCTTTGAGCTGTGTGATCTCAGAGTTGGTATACATGTGTGTGTGTGTGTGTGTGTGTGTGTGTGTGTGTGTGTGTGTGTGTGTGTATAGGTTCATAGGTTCATAGGTTCATACTAGGCTATCTGCCCTGGGGCAATTATAAGCCTAGCCCGATTCTGTATGGCTTACGCCACCCTTGATTTGAGTATACTGTGCCCTCTTTAAGGTTTAGTTTACTGTGCCTCTGTCTAATAGTGACACGGGAGTAATCCCTGGGACAAACCTATGATCCCCCATCCACTTATCGAGATTCGTCGTGAAGAGATTCAGTGAGGTGCTCTGCCTCACATGAACTGGAATTCTATTCCAGAGTGAAGGGAGCCTCTGGGTTATGAACCTGTCCCTCCAGCAAGTTCTATTTATTTCTGTGTTGAGGTTCAAGTCCCTCGAGCGTGTGGCTCTAAGGGATTTAGATTTACTGAGGTGGAGCATGTCTATTAATTCTGGATTTGACATAGCTTTGTATGTCAGGCATAGATCACCTCGAAGTAGGCGGTGTGCAACTGAGTAGAGCTGGAGTTTTTTTAACCGAGCAGCATATGACATCTGTTTGAGACCCTTGATCCTCTTGGTGAGATACTTTTGGGGTCTTTCTAATTGCTGCAGGTGTCGGGTAAGGTACATCCCAAAAGGGGCATTGTATTCTATGATGGGCCTGATGAGGGATGAATAAAGGGGCACGATTACCTCTCTTGATCTAGATGTGAAACCCTTCGTGATGAGGTGGGCTATGTAGAAGGTCTTTCTAACCACTTTGGCAATGTGGTTTTCAAAGGAGAGATTGCTATCAACTTGGGTCCCCAGGTCCCTAATAACTTTCTCTGTACTTAATGGGTTTCCGCCTATGTGGTAATTTGTGGGCACATTGTTTTTGCCAAAGGGTATGACTATACATTTTTTGGCATTTAGCTTTAAACCATGGCGCTGGCACCAGTTATCTGTCTCTGTGAGACCTTTTTGAAGGATGTTTGTGTCAGCTGGAGAGTTGATTATGGCGCCCAGTTTGCAGTCGTCTGTGAACTTGGTGAGCCATAGTCCTCCCACGTTTACCTGTACCTCGGAAAAGTATATACCGAACAAGAGTGGTCCCAGGACCGAACCCTGTGGGACGCCACTTGTGACCGGTTTCAAGTCTGACATGGTTCCAGCAACTCTCACTCTGTGGGTTCTGTCTTTGAGCCAGTTTGCGACCCATCTTGTGACATAGGGGTTTATATTTAAGCTGGATAGCTTATCTATGATGCCCGAGTGGGGTATTGTGTCAAATGCCTTTGCAAGGTCCAGATAGGCTGTGTGGACTACCTTCCCTTCATATATGGCTTTGGTGACTGTTTCAAAGAAGTCAACCAGGTTCAAAAGGCAGGATCTGCCCTTGACAAAGCCGAACTGGGTAGGATCTAGTGTCTGTAGGTCCCCAATGTCTTTGTTTATGAGCTCCATGATGATCCTCTCCATAGCCTTGCAGACTAAGCTAGTCAGGCTTATGGGGGGATAGTTTCCAGGGTCCGTAGAGGCCCCACCTTTGTGGAGTGGGGCCACTGTTGCTGTACGCCATTCTGTGGGCACATTTCCTGTAGTGAAGCTGAGATTGTATAGCTGTTTTATTTGAGGGATTAGTTCCTCTTGTAGTTCATGTAGGACGCAACCTGGGACGCTAACTGGTCCCATGGAAGCAGTGTTTTTTGCTTTGGAGAGGGCAGCCTTCACCTGAGCTTCTGAGATGTTTGGGAGGCAGCCCTCTGCCGGGATAGATACTTGCTCTTTTGGGGGGGAGGGGGTGGAGAAGTTTGCACTGAACCTGTCTGCCAGGATATTGGCGATGTCTGTGGGTTCAGTGTATTTTTTGTCGTTTAGAATCAACTCAGAACAAGTCTGGGAGTTGCATCCCAGGTTTCTAACATAACTGAAAAAAGCCTTATGATTGTCTTTGGTGTCCTGGCCTTGGAGGATTTTATGAGGGATCGTAATTTTTTGCTAGTGCTGATCAGAGATGCCTTCCCTATTAGGGATTTTGCTCTATCATGTAGTAGCTTCCTCCTTCTGTTGTACAGTTTATTTATGGCAGGGGTCCACCAGACTGGACGCCTGCCTTTGGATGATTGGGTCTTGGTTTTGTTTGGGATAGCATGATCCATGCATTCCTGGAGATGTCCGTAGAATGCATTTATATAGGATTCTGCAGTTTGGGCTGTAGTTTCCACTGGCCCTGGGGCCTTGAAGGATTCCACTTCGGTTTTGAGAAGTGAGAAGTTCACTTTTGAGAAGTTTTTCACTCTGGTTTTCTGGGCTGGGGTCAGGATGTGGACATCCAGTGAAATTAATTTATGGCCTGATCTTACCAATGAGGGATATACTTCTGGTGTGGAGCATAGAGTCCCCATGTTGGTAATGATCAGGTCTAGTATGTTGTCCCCTCTTGTGGGAGTGGTGACTAGTTGTTCCATAGCATTTGAGTTTATAATTTCCAGGAATCTTTGGGCTAAGGTGCTGGGGCTTGAGTAGTGCTCCCAGTCAATGTTTGGGTAGTTGAAGTCGCCCACTATAATGGTGTTCGGAGAGATCTTCATGTTCTCCAATGTTTTTAGGAAAGCCGAGTTGGATTCCTGACTTTGAGAGGGTGGTCTGTAGGATGCTATAAACTGAAAAGCAGTCTTGCCCACTGTTAGTTGCACATGGATGGTCTCCGATACTTCGTGCAATGCCACTAACCTGGAGGTGTGGATATCCTTGATAAATATGGAAACTCCCCCTCCTTTTGTGGTTCGGTCCGGGTTTTGCGGCCAAAATGCATGATATGAGGTATACCCTGGTAGTGCTGGGGTGCTCTCTGGAGCCTTGAACCAGGTTTCTGTCACTGCACAGATATCGATGTTTTCCATACTGAGGAGAGCTTCGAGTGCGTGCATCTTGAGGTTAAGACTTCTGGCGTTTAGCAGCATTACCCTTAGTTTCTTGTTCCTTGTGCTGTCTATGGGGGTGGGTTTGACTTTTGAGCCTTGCCTAAAAAAGGCACTATGGGGGTGGCAAGAGCCTTTGCCAATATCCGAAAGCCCAGTGGTGACAGGTGCAAGCCGTCCCTAGCGAAGCAACGTGGCTTGTCGAGCATGTCATCCCAGGCTGACAGACACTGGATCCCCTTTGAATGACACCAAAATTTTAGCCAATTGTTTGAATCGATCATTTTGTCTTTGTACTGTGGCATCATTCTAGGTGAGGGTAAGATGCTGCTCAAGGTCAGGGTCATACCAGCCTGGGCTACATGATCAGAGAGCTCCTCTATGTCTCTTTTCATGTAGTCCAGGGAGGTACGTCTCAGGTCATTCACACCAGCATGTACAATGACTGAGTCATATTTGTATTTGCTTTGGAGTGACCTGAGTGCTTGCGTTATGTGTCGGATCCTAGCACCCGACAGGCAGCTCACCGTGACCTTCTCTTTATTCAGCCTGGTGAGCGGGACGTCGGTGTGTCTGACAATAGAGTCACCTATAACAAGAGTATCAGGTGTGTTATTCAGCCTTAAGGGCCGTGGCTGCTTGGCACACTGACTTTGTGGGTTATGTGTTGTGTGTGTTTTGTTTTGAGGTAGCGTTTGCTTGGATGTCTGCTTTGGAGGTCTCTGTTGCTTAGGTAGATTTTTATTTAGAGCCTCCGAGTATGTTTTTGTGTATTTATGTGTTTGGTTCGCTGATGTGGTGGGACTATGTGATACTGGAATTGTGTTGTGTGAGGTTACCTTCTCCTCCTGAGTGGTTACACCAGTTTTGAGATGAGAGAGCTCAGCCTCCAGTTTGGCTAAATAGTTGCATCTCTCACATATATTTGAACCTGTTTGGAGGAGGAGAGGGTTGTCTGTGTACATGAGACAGTTGTAACATTGCCTCAAAATTCCCAGATTCACCAGCTGGACTGGAGAGGAAACCATTGACTGACCTTTGGACATGCTAGAGTTATAGGGAAACTGAATTTAAGATGAACCAATAGAGGACAGGGTAATCGTAGAGTGTATAAGAGTAAGTAGTGCTTATGGTTTAATAGTGCTAACTTGTAGGATTACTTAATTGGACCAGTGAAGGGCCTTAGAATGAGAATATGGTGTTTAAATTGAGAGATAGAGCAGTTCTAAGGGAAAAAGTGAAGAGCAGACTTTGTGGAGCCAGGAATAGTTTAAACCCAATTAGGCGGCGCTGCCCGCTGTTGCGCTATGCACAAAACCGTGCAAAACCGCGCAAAAGAGGGTTTTAAGAGAGGAAGATGAAGGAGTTTTGGACTTGACCCAAAATGTCCAATAAAACTACAGTTTCAAGTCAGTAACCACTCCCACAGGGGCAGGCAGGCTGCTCAATGTTTTTCACTGCCACTGATCAACAGAGAGACTTCCCTTTAGCCCAAGCAAAAAATGGCCTCACAGAAACTTACAAACAGTTCAAGAACAGCAAGCCTGTAACTGAACTTTTTTAAATCTCAGAAAAGTGGGAAAAAAGCAAGATTTTTTTTTATATATATATATCTGCGATGGTGTGAAGGCTTGCCCCCATATCACAGATGCTGTAGTACTTTTCCTCTGAAAAAAAATATGGTTTGCAACCATAACAGCATTACTATTTTGACTAGTGATATCCCAAGGGTTTAGATGTTTTGGGAAGGAATAATTGTGTGTTGACTAAATGAGATATAATTGTTTATTTGTTTATAGCATACCCATAGAATTCTAAGCACATACTTCTAAAGAAATAATTTCAATAATTTTAAAATTGGAATTCTAGTGATAATCTAGTTGAGCAGAAAACATTTTACAGATAAAATGGGAAATAAAAAGTAAACTTCTGCAGGTGGCAGTTTAAACACAGTCTTCTACAGATAACATTTTATGCAAGGAATTTTTAATTTAACATTTCAGATCAAAAATGCTATACACAGAATTATGCAGATAGAATACCAAACACATAGATGCAAAAATTTAATTCTACAGTTGTAATATTATACATTGAACATTAACACAGAATTTTGTATACAGACTTCTAAGCAGGGAATTTACAGATGTGATTCTGAAAGCATAATTGCACACAATGAGTTCTTCATGCAAAAATCTAAACACAGACTTATACAGAATTCTAAAAACATTTTGTAGTTTGGATTTACTAAAAGGCTTCATTCAGATAAGATTCTAAATGCAGAATTCTGCAGATATTCCCCAGGATTCAATAAAATCTGTGTAGACTCCATGTAGAGCCTTCATGGAATGGATCCATGTACACGGCCATGGTTCCCCCTTGGCAGCGTGCCATGCATATTAATCATGGTGACTGCCAAGGGACAGCATAATAACAGGGATATTAAATCCATGTAGGCAGAAGTGTAGAGCCTAGCCCATGGTTGTAGATTGTTCAGGGAACTCCTGGTCAGATGTTATGTACAGGGTGAGACTCCCTGTAATGTACCCTGCTACCATTGAAATGTTGTGTGCATTAATATTTTGTGTTTTAATTTTCAATTTTTTTTTATTTATTTTTTAATGTCCATTTGTGGAGCACAGCATGGAGCACAGCAGTGCCAAGCTGCACTTAGATATATATATATAGCTGACACTTGCTAGACATCTAAAAATAGAAACCACATGTAATTAATTATTATAATTTTTTTTTAATTTGCATTTGCGCGGCGTGCTGCAGAGTGCAGCAGAGCTGAACCATGCTTACACATATACTACTGACAGCTGGGAGACATCTAAAATTACAAACTGAATGTAATTAACTATTTATGTCTGGTTTTGTTTCAGCCCATTTCCGTGCCATGGCACAGTGCTTAGCAATGCTAACAGGTAGCTTATTAGTACATGTAAAAGTATACTAGTTTACATACTATCCAAGTAACTAAATGGGTAGATTCATTGTCTAAAGCTTAGTAGGCCTTGGGTTGGAGTCCTTAGCACACATACCATTTTTTTAATGTAATTTAATTTTTTGTTTAATTTAAAAACAGAATTGTAACATTGACAAGAGCTGGGCACTGCTAAGCACTGCTTAAACATGGTTAACAGTTGCTACTGGTTTTGCATTGCTAAGTTTCACTAAAATCACAGCTTTGCAAGTTTCCATGATGCTCAGCTCTGCTAAGCAGGTTTGTGTAATGCTAAGCATTGCATGTCAATTGTAATGTTGCTGCAGTCGACTGTAAAACTGCAATAACTGTGGAATACAAAAGTAACTGCTTGAAAAAAGTATTGCACAACCCACAGTATGGTACAAGACTGTGTCCAGGCCACTTTCAGCCACATAATGCTCTTTTTTCCTCCCACTCCAAGAACAGAAAGTATATGGGTGAGGTAGCCCACTTTATGGGCAGATATCATGTATATATTTCACAGGTACTTAGCAGCAATACCAATAAAGTATAAAGCAGGATTGTAGTTTCATAATAAAATGTGTCTAAATACTTGCAGTAGGGCTGTATTCATTGCATGTCTGTTCTAAGTTGCTGCAGTCAATTGCTACATCATTTGCAGATGTCCCCTGCAGTCACAGCTTTTGGGCTCTACTCCCATGCCTGCCAACTAACACATAATGGCTGCCTAGTCTACTTAATGTACACAAACATACCTCTCAACTGTCATGATCGTTCGTAATACAACCACCCAATCTATCTGGTTCACGATTAGCAGATAAATGATTACCAGGAATGCAATGTATTGTCAAATCTGTTTACAGAACACCTTGATAGTCATGTAAATGCACATGATGTAAAACAGTTCTATGTAGTTGTGTACCTGCATTTCTTAGTACTTGGCCCACATTGCCCGATGCTAACAGCTTGAGATGTATGCATGTGCTACATCATCTATAGAGGAATTGTAGTCACTGTACTCACAACTGACACTGTACCCCTATAGAACTATGTATTATTGGTCTTTTTAGGGATATCATTTGCGACGTCACTAATGGTATGCTTTCCTCTCTCCCCCCACCCCTTATCTTCTTTAATTTATTATTGTTATTTATTATTATGAGTTAATATTAATATATCTTGTTAAACTAACTGTATTTGGTTAAACTTTAATTTATTATTTTTATTTAATATCATGATTTAATATTAATATATTTTGTTAAACTAACTGTTTTGTTGATCTTATGGGTTATTTTATACTGGCTTGCTTTTAACATACATACTGTTATGTTACTTAAAGTTGTGTTCCACCTAATAATTTTGTGTTCCACATCAGCATTGTTAATATGTGTTTGGATTAATCAATATTATGTCATATTATGTAAATACTAATATTGGTTTGGTTATTACTAACCTTAACTTATTGTTATAACTAATGTTCTACAGTGAGTCAAGGTAGGTTGGTTCCAGGTGATCCACCTACCTTGCCTCCTCTGGCCATGGCACTGGGCCCCAGCACATCTGGGACCCAGACCGGTGGTACTCCCACTGCTGCCCCTGCACTGCATGCTGTGTTGGGTAGTTCTGCCCCACAGGACAGGCCCCCCCATTGGGAGTGGTGGTGGATGAAGAGGTCTTACCAATGATGAACTGCCAGTTTTGGTGCACAGGATCATGTACTATGGGTTTGGATGATGCCTGTACTGGATGGAGAGCTTGCTGGCCACCTTGATGGGAAAAGCTCACCCCAGAACCCAGTCGCCATCACTGCCACCCGCAGGGCAGTGATGGAGCAGTGCCGACAGTCCCATGTGTCGAGACATGAGTCATGCTGATACCATGTGGAGGCACACGGGACTGCAATTCCATAACACCTAAGGTGTTCACCCTTGTCTCACACACCACCCCTAACTGCTGCCTTGTCTGCCTTGTCTGTCTGCAAAAGCTTTCTCACCTACCCAACTTACCTCCCTCACATATACCTATGTCTGTTCCCCAACATTCCACTCTCACCTTAAAAAAAAAATTGGCACCTGTCCCAAAAAAAAAAAAAACATTGTTCCATACATAGCTCTCCATTTCAAATGTGTCCACTGGACAAATGTAATATGGTCCAATTGGCTTGACAACACAGTTATGTTACCCTCATCCCTCTCTCTGAGGGTGTGAGTCCAAATTCAGCTACAAATTCTGTCAAAGTGCACAGTTGTTGCTGTACAAGAAATGGATCGCTATGGTCCTTTCCTACACCCTTCCTCCACATACCTACCTGCCTTTTAATATGTTCCCCCCTGCCTGCACCCCATTTCACCATGTTCCTATCCTAACATTTTTCTGTTCTTTAAAGAATTTTTGTGCAACAATGCACAACACGGTGCATCATGCAGCATTGTTCAGCTCAGCTAAATGGGTCTGTATTGATACATGTGTTTTTAATGATAACAAACACGTGCAAAATAAACACTTGTCCCTATTTTGAATCCAAGATCATTGCACCTGCACACCACTGCATAAACCTGTCACACCACACAGCTGTTAATTAAAACAGGTAGTTTAAGCAAAATATTATAACTACAAGTTACAGTCATTGAGTTTAAGCAGAGCTGCACATCGTGCCATGTCATACAAACTTGCTTAAAGAATAATGAAAAAAAAATGGGAGTGTAACTTGGAGTGGGGTGCAAGAGTACACCAGTAGAATGCCAGACATGGAATAATGGATGTAAGTGAGCTCTCTAATAGCAGGCAAATGTGCACATTTTTCATAAACATTTAGAAATACATCTGCTAAAACTTTAATGACAACATACATGTTCAGCTGGGACTCTGGTGGAGAAATACATCCATATAAAGCAATTCACATAATGATGGATGTTAAAAAAGTATGTCACAGCCTGTATGTGTGCACTTATATCTTGAGAAATACACCTGCTGTAACAGTGATTCAGTAGCTCAGTCTGTTACATGCTGTACAAATAGTAACTTTTGCCACACACAGTGCTGGGTTCAAATCTAGTGGTGTGTAGCATTTAAATTACATTATTGTGAAGCCAGCAATTAATGGTTGAGTCATTCACTCTTTATCCACACAATGTAGTCCAAATCAAATGTCTGCTTTTCACTGATGGAAGTCACAGGCCTGCAGATAGGAGCATACTTCGCATATCCCTATAGCAACACTATAAGTGCATAAAGTGTCAGGTCATGCATTAGTATGCATTCATTAAGGATTTTAACTCATTTAATGCAAATGAAACCCAGTAATATCAGAGTGCAGTGCACAATCCTTTCATAATCACATTACAGATTAGCACAGCTGCACAACTAACATACACACATGAAGCTCCTGCTAGTAACAAGGACTACCAGCACACATGTTCCAAATGAGTACCAGACTGTAACACATGGCCTAACAGTTACCCAACTGGTTCACATAATGTTATATTTACCCCCTGTGTTACTCAAGGACACAACAAACATGTTGCCTAGTCCTCTGTTAGTGATACCATTGCCTAACATACTTACCTTAAACACATGCCTTAATTTGAGTGAAAGGGGTACCCTCACTCTAGTTTTGCCTCTACAATAAGGCTGACCCAGCTCCCACAGTTACTCTTACAGCTTGTTGTCATCCAGTGTGTTCACACTCTCTGCCTATGCCTATTGCCTGGAGCAGCAGCTGCAGCCTGTAGCACACACATCTGTATATAAAAGTAACTGCTACAGACCTATCCTCTGTGATGATGTAGACTCCTCACCTCAGTAATGTCCAGCACAATGTATCAGAAAGGGCTTCTAATCTACATGAAGATCTTATATCTTGCTCAGCGGTTGCATGTCATTGGCTGATGATATTGCAAATCAACTGTGTTGGCTGCAATTTGCATTTCAGAACCACAGATTGGTTAAGAGGCAATCACCTGGTAATAAAAAAGGCAAACAGTTGGCTATGGGGAGCCAGTCTGTAGGAGACTTTCTTCATAGAGTAAACACATTCCCAAAAACTTTATATATCCGCACATATCAACAGAAGAGTATTGTACTCCATCAGGTATGTAACCTTTTTGTTTACAACATGATGCATATGTGTGAATATACTTAGGGGGAATGGGGATTACAGCCTTAAGCCTTTCTTAAAACTGTGATAATAGCATGTCATTGATCTCCAGATGTGTTACACCTACAGAGGATGTATAATACATCAAGGGTTTTGTGCCTCATGAATGGAGAAAGGCAACAGTCATCCCTCTGCACAACGATGGATCATCTACAGACCTTGGACACTACAGACCTATAAGTCTCACTAGTTTATATATAAAGCCATTGAAAGAACTATCATGGAGATGGTCAATACAGATATAGTAAACCTCCAGATACTGGATCCAACCCAGTTTGGTTTCGTCAAAAGCAGATCATGCCTATTCAACCTGGTGGACTTCTTTGAGAAGGTCACCAAAGCAATAGATGAGGACAAATTCATTCACTCTGCCTACCTTGACCTGGCAAAGGCATTTCACACAATACCCCACTCTAGCATTCTTGACAAACTCAAGAGGTTAGGAACAAGCCCATATGTCACCCAGTGGAGAGCCAACTGGCTCATTGTCAGGACCCAGGAAGTTAGAACTGGGGAGGCCAGCAATACAAAGAGACCAGTCAGAAGTGGAGTCCTACAGGGATCAGTCCTTGGACTGCTCCTTTTTGTCATATACTTCTCAGATGTCAAGGCCAATGTCAGTGGTCTTTGGCTGACTAAATTTGCAGAAGATTTCAAATTAGGAGCTGTAATTGAATCTCACACTAACACAAATGTTCTCCAGGAGGGGCTGACTCAGACAAACAACTGATGTTAGAACCATGGACTAAAATGAAATGCCAAGAAATGCATAACAGCCTCCTTTGGGAAGTCATCCATCCCTGATAACTATCATATTGATAACACACCCCTTAGAGTTGTTCCAGTAGTCAGGAACTTAGGGACACACATAGATAGGAATATAGCCTATGACCATCACGTGTCCACAGTGGTGAGAAAAGCATTCTGTGTTGCACAACTTATAAACAAAGGTATGGCATCTAAGTCCAAGAAAGTCATTGCTCCACTGTATTCAGCATTCATCAGACCTATCATTGAGTACAGTGTCCCCTTTGGCATATACCTGTCAGGCATATACATACAATTGGAATGCTCATAGAGGGTCCTCACTAAAAGAATACAGGGCGTAAGTAAAATGTCCTATGCAGACCGGGTCTATATTATATTAGCGAATGCACTAAATTGTGAATGCTATATAATTGACCCACAATACCCAAAAATGCAAAATGTCGAACACGCTGATCAGTGATTTTTTTTCCCCAGGGAAAAAAATTGTTGATCCATTAAAAAAAAAAAAATCCCAACACAAAATAAAGTGGGGGGCTTTGCCCCCCAAATCCACCAATGTCAGAGGCTATGCCTCCCACACCCAATACTTAAATATACCAACTCTGAGATTGCACCACAATGGAGGAAATGGAAAGTGCCAAAAACGGCCCAGTGATTTTTTTCCCTAGGAAAAAAAAATTGTTGTTCCATGCTTTTGGCATTTTGCCATTTCGCATAATCATGCTCGATGAAAACAGCATTCACAAGTGTAAGCATTTGCTTAAATAATAGGAACCCTGCAGACCATTTCAAGGCCCTATCCCTGTATTCTGTCTCCTACAGGCATTTGAGGGGAGATCTATGCCTGGTATACAGGGCATTGTCATACCCCACTCTGATGGACCTCCTGCATATCCACAAATCAAACAGCACCAGAATTACCCGTTCTAAAGACTTAAACCTTGCCTGTGATATAAATAGAACCTGCTGGAGAGATAGGTATATATCTCAAAGACTACCCTGTCTATGGAACAGGCTCCTCATCCATGTGAAGCAGAGTTCCTCCCTAGCTGAATTCACGTGCAACTTGGACATTTGGATGGGAAACCAGAAATCCATCCCTGGTTTGGCACCTAGGTCTCTAATGGACATAGGTAACCTGTAAATGGTTCATCTCCCAGGCCCATGCTTACACTTATCAAGGGTATCAGAACTTGTCAGAGATTTGGGATGCGTGGCTAGGCATAAAAAGGCCCTTGTGGTCATTAATCTAGTAGACACCTATGAACCTATGAAGGGTGGAATGTTTTATGTCAATGTGTCACACTGGTCTCATGAGACTATCCTTTTATATTGGTTGTAATAGCACACTGTTATTTGTTTGACAGTGTTGTTTTGACATATTATCAGGGGGGGTTGCACCTAGGGATACACTACAATGGACTCCAGTGTTGGGTGCATAATCAAACAGCAGTATCTGTCATGGCACACACAGGAATACCTGACTATCACTAGTATCTTAGGTGTATCCACATGCTTAGTATGTTTGCACACTGTGGAATGTGACATGTGTGATCAAGCAGTGGATACTGCCAGCCATTATGTTCTTGTTGTATCTATACATTGTGTACTTCCACATATGTGATCCTGACATGTGTTCCCATTTTGTTGTCTTTCAGAAAACAGATATCGCAGATGAAGTGCCACTTTCACAGATGCAGTGAATGATATAATACTGGAAGGCCTTCTTCAACACCATGAACTCCTACTGCCCAGGGAACAGCAGGCAGCATTGTGGAATGACCTTGTCCATGACATGAATGCCATAGGTCATCAGAGCAGGACATATGAGCAGGTTTGACACCATGCAACAGACATGATTAATACTGCACGCAGAAGAGCAGCAGATGTAGTAAGGCATCGTGGTGTCACTGGTGGAGGGCCTGCAGCAGAACAACCATTCTCAGCTACTGAGGAATTCCTGGCAAACCTAGGAACACATGACAGCTCACAGACATCCATCACACCAGACATCGTGGATGTGAGTGCCACAGTTGCCACAGCAGAGGAGCATCCAGGTAAGCTTAGTTTGATCAGCATTGGAATATAGTAACATTCAGTGTGTCAGGGTGTACATACTGTTACGTGGGTGTCAGGTCTTTGTTCTTTGGGGGAGGGGTTTAACTGCAGTTTGAATCACATGCTCAGATTTTGAACAAAATAACAACACAGTAGCTACTGTAAATGTGAGATATATGGATGTATTACCTTGTTATAGTGCAACATGCAGTGGTACTTACATTACCTCCCCTTGACTTTTCACAGGTCCATCTGGTATCAGACAAGGCCATGGTCCTGCTCCTGGTAAGCACGACTCTGTTTTGTTACATATGTAGATTTACAGAAATGTAGTCCCTAAAGTATCATCCCAGGCCTGCTGCCTGGATTGCTGTACTGTCAACATGATTGCTAACTGAACATATATTTTCTGACTGTATAAACGTTGGACTAATACCTATGCCTGGTAGGTGTGACCACACTGATAGATGTGACAGTATTGTCAGGACATTACAGATTGTTATATGTGTCAATTATACAGAGTCTTCACAAATGTCAACAGTGTATATCACTGTTACTGATAAGACTGTTGTATAAAGAGCTTTTATTTACAAGTAACTACAGCTGTTTGCTGGAAAAGTAGTGTCCTCATGTCCTAATATATGAGGTTGGGTTTTAAACAGGTCTGTATTAGTGGCAGCAGTATATAGAACTTTACATACATTACAACATAGTACTGCAGAGCATAATAGTGCAGGTATCAATATACTGCCTTTCCCTTTCTTATCACAGGTGACTGGGGGGTGGTCTCTGTCCATTATACAACCTGATGTCAGTGTCCCTTCCAACTCTGATGATGATGGTGGCCAGATTGAGGCACAGGTGGGGGCATGGGCTGAATTTGTCCCAGAGGTTGACATCCCTCTTCTGCCCTCATTGTCACCCCACACAGTTAGTATGCCTACACATACCTAGTCCACAGAGGCCACAGATATTGGACAGTCATAGGGTGGGGACATTGAACAGGAAAATGTGGCAACTATGGTTCCAGTGACTGTAGACACAAGCCATAGCCAGAGAGCTGGCAAGGTTTCACACAGGTGGATTGATGGGGTGCTCATAGGAGGCCTGCTGTCCTTCCACCAGTTGTTGCCAGTGTCACATCATGGGACACTCAGCATATGTTTTGGGCCATCATGGAGGCACAGGCATGTTCTGAAAGGAACTCCAGATGTATGCTCAGGGTTATGGATGCAGAACACTCTGACATCTGTGACTGCCTCCACCTCTTGGTGACTCCTGGGACTGGTTCACTGATGCAGTGGATATGAGGTGGTCTGAGACAGATCACAGAATATCTGTCTTGGAATACCCATTTTCTGTGCTGGAACATCTGGTTGGAGTTGAGCATCAGACTCATGGATGTAGGTCAGCAAACCCATCTGCTGAGGGTCTTTGTGGCCATGCACAATCATGCTCCCATACTGGCAGTACATCCAGTGCTACAGAGGGAAGTGTGCTATTTACACCAAGACATGGCAGGCCATGGGCTTGTGGTCCTGGGAATTCCCATGGAGGACAGAGTCCCAGCAGACAGCAGTCACTGTCAGGTACTAGCACCTCTTCTGACCTTGGGCATGTAGGTGCCAGTGCAATGCCTGGAAGAGTCACTTCCCATGTTCGGGGGTGGAGATGGTGAACTGTCAACTCTACCATGCACAGTTCAAAGCTGTCCAACATACACACATGTAGGGCTAGCACTGAGCTTGACTGTGTTCAAAAATACACTCACACAACACTGAAAAATTCAGCTCACCTACAGACACACATGGCACATTTTCATGGTCCATCTTGCCTGCTTACTTTCCTGACTCACATACATGCTTTCAACTTATTGGGTCAGCCTAGGCCTCCTGCAGCCCCACACACCAACCTGTGCAAGTGATGATACCTATGCCACATCCTTGCCATCCTCATCATCATTATGTGTCTGATGCGCAGGGTGACTATATAAATTAATATATTCTTGTGTAATGCAGTGTTGCTTTGCCATGCCACTTGTATGGATCACTGACAGAGACAGTATGATGACACTTGTAATGAGTAAGCCAAATAATTTTGTGTACCTTATGTTGTATGATGTTGTTATGGTTGTATACTTACACAATGAAAGCTGTGTCATGGACCTGTTTATGTTTCTGTTTTAGGAGTCTGTAGGAGACACCTATGGCTACACAGTGGCAATAAACCTATAGACATCACAGCACAGGATGGAATGTCAGCACAGAAGGAATATGTCTTCTGCAAGGGACAGCACTATAGGTGCATGGCTCCATAGGTTCATATGTGTATAACAGGCTAACAAGGACAAGGACATCATCCAGCTTACTCATGCATCCCTAATCCATGAAGAGGTTTGATACCCTTGATAAGTGCCACCAGGGTTTCAGGATGTAACACATGTACAAGCTGTGGTGATGGAGATGACCTATCTACAAAGTTCCTGTGTGCATTACAGACATTTGTTCTACACCAGTTATGAATTTCTTGTTCTGCATCCCATTGTGTAACTTGCACATGCTGTATATTACAGCAGAGGTATGCTTCACATGCATGGGGGGCTGTTACATACCTGTCTTTCCACTGTGTACTATTTATACCACAGTGATGGTGTAGGTGTGTAGACTAGGTAAGACATGTGTTAGCCCTGTCTTGGATATGTGGGATGTACACAGTGAGATCTGACAACTCCCTGTATGCCAGCCATACACATCCCCTCCAAAGCATGTAGAACATAGACTACACATGTACAGTTTTGACATGGACTGTATAGGACATGTTATCTACAATGAGTATTGGTTTACCATGGAACCTGTGCGGCTGCTACAGTTGTAAGATATGCCTGTATAGTGACATAGCAAGGGTGCCATTGCACTCAGTGATAGGTGTGATGAGAGCCAAATACAGTATAACAATGACAGTCTGGGATTTACATGCCATACCTTTCCATATAGGTTGTACAAAATTGAATGGATCTCCACAGCTTACTGACCAGTGAAAGTCAAAGGCTACATTACGTTCTGTGTCCATAACTCTATGAGTAATGGCTCAACTGTGTGCGGTGTGTAGACACTACCATATTTTCCACAGGTGGATGACTTCCTAATGGATAGTATTATGCAGTTGTTGGCATTTTGTATTTGTCAGTGGCTCTGACAACAACTGAATGTGTGTCTCAGGCTATCCTGCATAACTGTTGGTTCTGTGTGGGATTTAGTGACAGCTCCTAATATGCAATCACCTGCTAATGTAGTCAGTCAGAGGTCGCTGACAGTCTGGCTGTGACTGCAGAGAAGGCAATGGCTAAAAGGGGTACTCCATTAATGATGTTTGGAGAAATCCACTGTTGACTGATGTCATTGTAGTGTAGGTCTCCCAATGCTAACTTGCCAGAATATGACTATCACTCACTTGCCTATCCACCAGCTGACATACCACTCTGAAAATAACCTACATAATTTTCAGCAAGGCCTGCTGGTCTAATATTGTCAAACACCTTGTCAGGCCATGGTAGGTGGAATGAGCCATATTTCTCTCATCCATTGCATAGTTTAATACTCAGTGAGGTCCACCGGTTAGGGGAGGTAGGCATGATCTGGCCTTGAGCAAAACAAATGTTGTGTGGTCCAGTGTCAGTAGGTGTACGAGATTGTTACTGCTTATATCCATGCTAACTCCTTTCATGGCATTTCATAACACACAACTCAGCAATCTGGGGGCAATGCATGCTAGTTGCCCTTTGTGCAAGTATGTATTGCAGTTACTTCCATCATGTTCCAAGAAGAGAGTCATCATGTTTGGGAAATGGAGTATGTATACCCGGTGAAGGTAAAGTGGGGGGGGTTTACACAGGTATTCTGCAGTTGAACACTACCCAAGCAGAGTGTACTGGAAGAAAACAATTACCTTGTGAAGACTATGGAAATCACGGAGTCTATAGAACTGCCGGTGGTTGGCAACTACTAATGCTGGTCTCACCAAAAACACTCTCACATAGGATACCATGCTCCGATACATTTTCTGTCATCACACGCAAAGCATTACTATGATGTTCATGATGAGAAGCAGGACACAGCCTGTTTGTTCATCTGCATAGCTGTCCCACATCATGAAAGGCTCTGTAGGCTTCACATACCCTTCTCCAGGTAAATGCCTTAATTAGTAACCTGGGCATTCAGTTGGCTTTTGCATGTATTATGCCTTCTGTTCCAGTTCTGGTGGTATGTCACTAGTGAACTGACAAGATGGTGATTAGGAGCACTGCTGCAGCATTAAAATATAATTTGCAATGTCCAGTGACATAGTATCAAGGTTTGCTGAAACAAGCACAGTGGCAGTGATCCATCATAGGTGACAATTTCATAGCAAGTCATGCATCCTGCCCTTCAACAGATTAATGGTGGATATCTGCATGACATGGCTGTGAGGTCCACTGCAGTGGACTGGCCACATTTGGTCAATGTGTGTCCACCTGCCATATGTCCTAGCCATTGTATATTGTACAGTGTTCCCACATCATGTCACACAACAACCAGTGTGCTGCCTGGTTACTTGACAGGCACTGTATGCTTTTGAGGCCAAAGTAATGTCAGCAAAGTAGAACAAGTCCTCTATGCATGCATGGGCATCCACATCTTCACTGCAAAGAGTGCCTACAAACACTGTATATCAGACTGTGAACTCCAAGGGTGTGGCACCATGAACCTAACTTTGCAGGACCCGCTGATGAGATGTGGAAAGTGTTCCCACCCCTCTACTCCTATGACTGACTGCATTTCAAACCTTGCTTCCATGGTGTCTCCAGCAGCAGTCATTACATATGTCAATGAGTATTTTGCCAACATGCACAGCTCATATCCTGCACCATCTACACCCACATCACACACACCTGCATGTGTGCAGCTCCTTACCAGACACATTCCCAAACAGCAGATACCTCAGAAAATCCTACCTCTGGAGAGCACAGTACATATAATACTGCATACACCACTCTCTCTCTGGTCAAATACCTGAGGCAAAACACAAAATCACACCTTTTAGTCATAGGTGATTAAATTGTGAGACACATTGATGTCTGTGTCAACAGGCTACATATGGGAAAGATCACAGTAACCTGTCTCTGGGTTGACACAATATGCCATTCCATACATTGCTGCAAATCAAGGAATATCAGTTAACATAATGTTGACATCATACTTCCTGCAGGTATATACGACTAGGGATATATGTCACCATACTGTATGCAGACACATGAATGAGCTTAGCCAGTCTGTGTCTCTCACAAGTATGCGCATAACGTTCAGCTGCAGTGTACCCTCACCTAGGATGATGGCTCCATACACATGTAAATTGATGGAAGTCAATAATTTCCTTAGCATGTGGTATCATTGTAAGGGGATCTACTACATATCTGCCTGGGATGCCCTGCTCAACAGACATCAATGCTTCACCAGTGATGGTCTTCATCTCTCACCCCTGAGATCTGGAGTACTAGCCAAGGTCTCTGACACCCCCACAATGCATCTTAGATGCACTGTCTTGAGGGAAAACTTTGCAATGAGAGCACCATCTTTATACAACATCATAGTTGTGCTGCTACATGGTGGAAATGGCAACATTGAACCCCACTTTGTGGAAGGTGTCTCCACCTTGGCATATGACGATATGTGAGCAGTCAAAGATATCTGGTTCAAGGCTGTGGACAGCACCACAGCCATACCAGACTACATGTCCTTTCATATGTTCAGACCTCAAAATGACAGAGTGCAAGGTAATGTAGGTGATGTATTCATACTCATTAAGGACAGATACAGATCCAGATTTATTGAAACACTGCAATTTTCCAGAGACACTGCATGTGCCATTCACTACTGGAAGGGCACATAATCAAGCAATTGCCATCTACAGAAGCAGCTCCATGAATCCAGACACCCTTTGTGCATATTTGGATGTACGTGTGTCTATCAAGATATATCATTACACCATGGTTTGGGGTGGCATTAAGTGGCCACCAACTGTGTTGCCTAGTCATGCTGCAACTCACTTGCCCAAAGATTAGTCCATGTCCTTAACCACAATGCTCTGGAGCAGTGCCATGACATCCCCACAAGGGGAACCAATGCAATGCATCATGTGTTTACCAATATGAGTGACCACTGCAGCCCCCAAGTGTGAGGTCCTCCCTGGTGGGATATGACCACACATCAGTCTTACTGAAAACTACCAGAACTAACCCCTCCCTTGCAGACAATACAGACATATCTTTCAACAAAGCAATTTATTACCTCCTGTGGGATGGTTTACAAAGCTTGCCTACACCGCCCCCTTCAGATGGGACAGACAAGTATGCAGAACTCTACACCCGTGCATTATGCAAGCAGCATTACAACTGATTGGACTCAGCTGTACCTGACAGGAGGAACACAGGCTCCTCATGGCACAGCAAATCTGCTTGGTGGACAACTGCCATTAGCAGGCTGTACAATAAGAGGTGGACATTGCTGTGTAATAGTTGGGGTGAGGGTGCCCCCCTAAAATAGAGGCACAACCTCCTCAGCTAAAACAAGCACATAGTGTTGTTGTGATGTGTAGACACAGCAAGTGACAAAATAAGCCACCCACACAAAGCAGAAGCACAACACTCAGTGTAGTTACATGTATAACCTCAAAGGACAGGCCAAGATTGTTGGTGAGCTCACACATAATGATGCCACATATAATGGGTTTGCCCTCATAGGTAACTTGCAGTCCCACAGGTTCTGTGTCAACTTCACTCCCCTGTCCTCACCACATGTGCGACATGACATTCCTAATACCTGTCCTATACCTTCCATATATGCAGAGCAGGTCATAACTGGCCCTCTATGGGGGATACACAGCATCTATTGGACATACTAACATCCCAGGCTACATCCTACATGAGATCTGACAAGGATTACTAACACCATTTGAAACACATTGCAATCATACTGAAACCACTGGCTGCACCCCAGCTGACTGGACAACAGCAACTGTTATACCCTTACACAGAGGTGGTGCATTCACTGACCACCAGAACTATAGACTTCTTTGCCTGAGTGTCCATATGTGCATGCCCGTAAGGCCAATCATGGAGCTGATCAGCACACATATATGTGATCTACACACAGTTGACTGTACATAGTTTGTATGTCTGTCAGGCGGATCATGACTGTTAAATGTGGTGAACATTTCCAAGGCAGTCATCAAGGACCTGGGTGAGGGGACATCAGGACATACAACCCTGGACTTAGCCAAGCCACCTGACTATATCCCCCACTCAGGCATCATTTACAAAAGCACCCACTTAGGCATCCACAGTAATATTGTAGGGGTCTCTAAGTAGCC